>NC_089744.1:4810000-4835000 GCF_040412425.1 Macrobrachium rosenbergii
AAATAAGTTTATAGACTATACTATCATTGCTTTTACCAGATCCGTATGTATTTGTAGTAACCACGATAACTCTTAACTTGCCGGGTGAGTGTTCAAATCCTACACTGGGAGTCAGAATTTCTTCATTTGGTTCTTCATGAGGATCTTAGGATTTTTAGAGACAAAGTTATCCAATAAAAAAAGCGTGAAGAAATTGGGTAGTGAAGAGGTAAAAAAAAATGTGGTTATTACAATTACATAAATATTTGGTAAAAATTGACCAATGGATTCTACATATATGTCACAAGGATCTTTTAACTGAGTATGTGAAAATCTACACATTTACGCTAAACATGTTTCAATATGTGATCATTTCATATTCTGTCGAGAAGTCGAACAATGTCAGAGAAAAATATTAACGTTTTTAGCACTGTCATAAAAAAAATCATTTTGATGAAACGAAATTTCATAATTACAAAAAACTTTCCTTTATTACTAGTCTTGAATGTATAATATTTTTATCACCAGGAAAAAGCACAAAGAGTAATACATTTCAATATGTAGAAAAATTGATGGAGTAATGATGTAACACCAGGAAAGACAGTGGCTTTTAGGCTCAGTTCTCCTAAGACGCTTAACGTCAGACTAAGCATTCAGTCTCGATGTGAAGGGGTTCCAGGCTGGAGGGAACTTCTAGTAATGGGATTTGGGTGTAAGTAGCATTTAGCCAATAACCACCAATTCACAGCCCAGAAGAAACTCGCTTGTGTGGTTCATTGCTCGACTAAAAATGGCAACAATGTTTAGTGTGTTTGATCTAGTGAAAATTATGAAAATTAAGAGACAAAAAAACGAAGAATATTTCTAATCACTTTCACTCTTCCTTAGAAGGTAAGACACGCTTTGGCAATTGCAGAGGTCTTCAGGTATGCAAGTAGAGATTAATGACGGAAACTAATAGGCTGAAGCTTTTTTCTTTAGGCTAACAAGACTGGGAACCCGATACCCATACCTAAATGAACCTAAGCTAAAAGAGGGAAAGAGAAATAACACGAGTTATCCTGACAGAAGCTGGAAGAGGAAAGGTTGTATGATTTCGAGTTGAAGGGACGAGGTGGAAAAGGATTTTTGAGACTGCAACTTATCTCCGGAGGTAAACACAAGATGTGGTGCCTGATAAGTGTATTTGTAACTAATAGATTTGTACAATGCGGGTAAAGTAAGGGGCTCTATATTTAGGAAGTATACCAGAATCAAACCAAGTACAGGTCAGTGGTTCAGTTCGTGTGTGCTTGTGTGCATGTAAGGGGTCCAAATAGTTGCTGAGGAACCATTGTGTAAGTAATGAAACAAAATACTGCACAAGCCGGCAGGAGATAATAAAATCCGAGCTTTTAAACTATGTCCTTTTATTTAAAACAATTTTTATGGTGCACATCGTACCTTCTGAGTGTGACTGGGTTGAAGAAACGCGGAAATTCTTCGTACCTTCGGATATAATTTTTTTCCTTGGTAGCTATATATATATATATATATATATATATATATATATTTATATATATATATATATATATATATATATATATTTATATATATATATATATGTGTATGTATATATGAAGTTGCAAAGCTGGCACTGGTGGAAAGATACAGCTTCGGAAAAAATGATTTTTGAGATTGCAACTTATCTCCGCAGGTAAACACGGGATGTGGTGCTCGATAAGTGTAATGTAACTAATAGATTTGTACAGTGTTGGTAAAGTAAGGCACACACACATATATATATATATATATATATATATATATATATATATATATATATATATATATATATATATATATATATATATATATATATATATATATATGTGTGTGTGTGTGTGTGTGTGTGTGTATGTATGTGAGTGTCCATATGCATGTGTATTCACTTCACAATTGTATACAAACTTCACTATGCTTCTCGTTCCGTCCTGAGAGCGAGGCGAGCAGACTGGGAGAGGAACATAAACAGAGGTTTACACTGAGAAGGAAACATGAGGCTTCCCTTTTGTGTTATGTCAGATGGTCGCTCAGAAGGACTTGTTATGGGGGATTTGTTTACCCGGCCATAGAAGGGAGGGTGTGAAGATGGCTCTCGACATTGGTGTTAATTAGAGACAGACGGACAGACGGACAGACGGATAGAGTAGAGACGTGTCAAATGAGCTGAATTACTGACTGCAAGGCAGATGCGGTAGTATTTTGCAATGGGCTTTTATTCATTGGTTCATTTATTAATCAGGTAATGATTTTTCTTGTCGAATAATGGGTTACATCGCTTCGATGAACGCCAGTCTTTTTAGTTTGAAGAAATTTTTCATTTTACTGCTTTTTCTTCTTAGTTAAAAAAATGCTATATCTTGCAAATCGAATTCATTGTTGCACTGGGAGACGACCATAAGAGAGACCTTTAAAAACATTATCAACTCTTTTATTGAAACTTTTCTTGATAAAATAGTATCAAATAAACTGCAAGTTCAATATCAGATTGAGTTTATTTGGGAGGGAAGATCATTTCTTAACACGATGTAATTTTAGCTTTACGTTGAATTTTGGATTTTGGAGAAAAGGGCAGAGCAAAGTTCAGGTGAACGGTAACACTCTGCTAATGCACTGCATTAAGACTCATTAACTGTGTGCTATTATTTCGATAATCATACATTTTCGGGTGCATTTAAATACGTTATACACTTGTGTCTGCAGAAGCTAAGGTTACAATGTATGATGGTATGATGGGACTGCTGAGGCAACTCTGATTCATGGAAATGAAGTGTGGATGTTGAATACGATTAAGGAAAAGATACATAAATTAATAAATTAGTAGTATATTCTCTAAATCCTCTTCCAGTTTATTACAAGGTTGCCTCTCTTTCTCTCTCTCTCTCTCCCTTTTCTTAAGGTACTATTTCGTTCACTATTCTTTTGCACTCCAGAGAAGAATTTCTCGATGCCCTCTAAAGTGACTGCTTAACACCCGTCAAGCAATCTCTTCCCGTATTTACTCGATGGCTTCCTGTTTCCTCAAGTTTCGGAATTTTCGGCCTGCTTCTGCTTTTCCTGATCAATATGACCCTTCTTCCTTTCTAAGACAAATCTATCCCTTTCCTCGTGGTTAATCGTCACGTTTCTTGCTGACAGACAAAAGGTAAAAATATACAAGTCGTGAAAAATGGACTTTTGATTTTTCCGTCTTTATCTTTGATTTTCTGTTAATTTATTATCCCATTGCTATAGTTTACATTTATCTTTATCTCCTATAAATCTCCATCTATGGTTTTTTTCTTGTTTTGAGGAGGACATTGATTGTCCAGTGAATGTGCTATATTCGGAGATAAAAAAAAATTTTGTTCAGTATTTTAACAATTTCATGGACACAATACTCACTGATAATTCTTATTTTTCATCACAAACGACGTGCATCTACCCATGATTCAGATCCACCTAGCTTTCCATTGCCATTTCAGACAATGATCTTTTCTCAAGTGTCTGCACTGTTACCTGTATCTTCAGAGTATTCACATCACTTCACATACAGCTTTACCCACATGCTCTTTAACCCGTCATTTTTCCGTAACATCTGTGACTGTAAAACTCATATGTTTTCGCAGTCAGTGGCAGCGTTCCCCTTGCCCTGTCATCCTTCGTGTCATGTCCTTTAGTGACGCAGGTTCAGTTCCTTCTCGGTTCTGCTGTTTTCCTCCCTGAGGGGTTGACAACTTGTTTGTCGATGGTTACATGTGGTTCACCCCTTCCCGACCTGGTGTAGCCTTGGCTCTGTTACTTCGTATGGTGTACGGTTTTCTGTTAGCGGCTTTCTAGTTGTTCTTGTCGTCTATTTTAGTTTCATTCAAATTACTTTTACTGGGTTTTTAATTTTTTTCCTAAATGATCCAGTACCGAATCGTATTGACGTCCACTTCAGGATGAGGAGAGATTAAGATATGGTTATTTAAACTATTTTTTAATGATTTTTTTTTTTTATTCAATCACGAATCTTATAGAGGAGTGCCTTCACAGTCCGTTTAATCGCTGACAAAGTAAACAAGTAACAAATGGGCCGAAGAAACTTCGGAGCTATCGAGTTTTCTGTAAAGCGTATAATGCTGTATGAAACTCTCAGCTACGCTCAGTAGCTCCCCAGATGCTGTCGAGTGAAGGTCCGTCGGCGACGCCTCCGGAAAGTGCTGCCAGACGCACGATCCATGGATAACCTTAACCTTAAAGAAATGAAAACTACTGAGGCTGTAATTTGGTATGTTTGATGATTGGAGGGTGGATGGTCACCACACCAATTTGCAGCTCTCTAGCCTCAGTAGTTTTTAAGATCTGAGGGCGGACAGAAAAAGTGCGGACGGACAGACAAATAGCCATCTCAGTAGTGTTTTTTTTTACAGAAAACTAAAAGCATTTTGGTGAACTCAGTTACAAGAGGGAAACGGGAGCAGTGTGATTTGAGTACTTTGTACTTTGCATGATTTCTCTTTTTTCGTTAGTCCTTACCTCACAAGTGGATGACCCGTGTTCGACTCTCGAACTGGACGAGGAGAGCCAGGTGGGCGCATCCCCTAAAAGTCCAGTGCACCTTTGTTGACCTAAGCAGTGAATTATGTACCTAGTCGTAAGACGACTGTTGTGGGTTACAGCTAAGCTGCAAAAAAAAAAGAGAGAGGGAAGTGGAGAGAAGACCAGGGGGATTTTAAGATCGGGGAATATAAGTTACCTCAGAAATGACCATACAACTGAAAAACTTTATAAAGCAAATGTTGTTCAGAATATCACTACACGTTTAAAAAGGTACTTCTTAAAGGGACCTATAGCGTCAGCAGGAGCCCCAGTTTTTGTGAAATCGTCGAATTTCCAGTTCCTATCCAGTCCTACACCAGGGCACGCGTTGCTTCCGGCTAGCCTTCACCATGAGCTTATTTGAAGGACCTTGACCTTGGTAATCCTAGGAAGGTCGTGCCCTGGTCTTGGGATGTTTAAATTCGACTAATAACCATGTCGCGGTAAAACTGGGTCGCCCAATAGTAGCCAACAGCGACGAGCTCATGAAAAATTTGAAGCACATGCAGTTGTTAGGTGATTATAGTGGAATGTACAGTACACGTTCCGCAGAATGGAAAAAACGTACAACAACGATAGAAGTGAGCCTCGTGAATTTTGTCGCTGTGGCAACATAATCTTTTCGAGAAGATATAAATCTCCCAGATATGGATCATTCTTTGAGGGCGTCTCGTTCATCGTCTAGAAAAACTATCCTTTTTATTTATTGCTGGGTGCGACAGTAAACGCAAGAGCAAAATAATATTGAACATCAACTCAGATCTGATAACCCAACAGTTGATTAGAGTATTTATTGTGAAAAACGAGTGCGTCATCGGTTTGATTAAAGATTGTGAAAATCGGGGGCCAGGTCGTGCTGTGGGCGTCGATGGGAACGAGTGCAACAAAGGGCGTGCTGTTGAAGGGTGCTGGGTTTTCGGCGGAATAGGTCGAGATGCACGTGAGGTCCTTTTCAAAGTGGTTTCTAGTCGTAAGGCCGAAATTGTATTATTGTACTTATATTTTGCTAGGTATGCGCGTCCAGAAACAAGCATCTGCTCAGATTGTTGGAAAAAGTTAAGTATATCTTAGTTTAACCAGACCACTGAGCTGATTAACAGCTCTCCCATGGCTGGCCCGAAGCATTAGATTTATTTTACGTGGCTAAGAACCAATTGGTTACCTAGCAAGGGACCTACAGCTTATTGTGGAATCCGGACCACATTATAGCGAGAAATGAATTTCTGTCACCAGAAATAAATTCCTCTAATTCTTCATTGGCCTGTCGGAAATTCGAACTCGCGGCCAGCAGAGTGGTAGCCGAGAACGGAAACCACCCGCCCAACGAAGAGCTCAGATTGTTGGAAATCGCATGCAGCAATGTCCAGGATTATTTCCTGAGTTACCATACTGTTAACGGTTTCCAGTCGTCAGTTCGAAATTGTGATACTGTGCTTACTTTTTGCTAGAGTATGCGCATCCAGAAACAAACATCTACTCAGATTGTTGGAAATCGCATACAACAATGTTCAGGATTATTTCCTGAGTCACCATACTGTTAACCATAAATCTACATTTCGTTAGTCAGCACCACCCTAACGTAAACACTAATTCCTTTGAGCTTCAGTGGCGTGTCCTGAAAAGAAGGTGATATCTAGGAAAATCGGCAACAGACTTACGGTCGTTTTTGGAACTGGTTATACTCGTATGTGTATGTCCGGTTACTCAGTGTATCTCGGCGTTAGTAAGAATAACGCTTGCCCACCACCAGCGATCAGAAACCTACCCTCGACAAATAGTTCCCAGTTGGAACCTGAAAATTTCAGCGATTTCAGTCACTGTGAATAAGACAGGGTAAGAGAACTGATTTTGTGTATACTAATTAGTTAAATTTAGGAATATGGAAGCGGGGTGGGGGGCTAGTCAAGCCAGGCTCCTGTCAGTCCGGTCAGGGTGCGGCGCCCTAGGTAAGGTTAGGTTAGGGGAAGGTTAGGTTAGGATGTATCTCTGGGGACATTCTTTATTAAGTGAAAGACATAGCCAGCCCACGTGTTCGGACGCCGATAGGCTAGTATACGTTGTTATATCGTAATTGCTCCAAATTGCCCACCGCTCATTTAAACTGTCTTTTGATTTCCTCATTATATCACTCACACAAAATGTGCGTTTATGAAGCTATCAGATAACTATTAGCAAAGGACAAATTTATACCCAGTTGTCTGCAGAGGCTCCAAAGCTAGTGTTAATTGCCCTGTCAAAATGTGTACAGTCAAAATGGGAGGGCCTCCACGAGGTAATCCTCATCCCACGTGGGTGGAACCATTCGTTCTCTCTCTCTCTCTCTCTCTCTCTCTCTCAACCTACCTTGGGGAGGAAGCGATCTTTGAAGACGAATTACTAGATGATAGGGTTAAAATTAAATGGGTGAGATGATTTCGAATGAACCTGCACTCCTCTTCATTGTCAAATGTGATTGCAAAGCGGATGAACCTTAACCAATTCATCCTCATCTAACCTGGGAAGGAACCATTCATCACATATTCATCCGATTCTCTCTCTCTCTCTCTCTCTCTCTCTCTGTCTCTCTCTCTCTCTCTCTCTCTCTCATACTTCCTTTTTTTATTGTAATATCTGGAGATCCCGATAAGGAATAAAACGACTGATGAATATTTCAGCCCGCTGATGAATTTTCGTTTCCCTCCGTTCTTTCCCAAAGCGATTTTTTTTTCGCATTCGCCCCTTTCCCCTCTTTTGTAAAAATCGTTTTTTTTTTTTTTTTTTTTTTTTTTTAAGTCTGGGTTTCTCCGAGCAAAGAAATCATTGCCATTTTTGCCGGTTTTTGAACAAACCCCGTCCGTTTCTTCTACCTGCTCTCTCAGTGTTTTAATCTCGCCCTTTTTACCCGAGCTTTATTTTCCGCCAGTGTTCTTTGGTTGTGTTTTTTTCGACATTTTTTTTCATCTGTTTTTGTAACCGTCTCTTTGTTGGAGTTTTGAAATTTTCAGTGTTTGGGGTTTTTTTTTTCGTTCTATTTATCCATTCCGGTTTTTGGGTCTCGTTCAGGTTTGTCTCTATACCATAACCGGTAGGGGGTTGGTAGTGCCGTCAGTGCACCTCACGCGGTGCACTGTAGGCATTGCTTAAGGTTCTTTGCAGCGTCCCTTCCGTAGGCCCCTAGCTGCAACCCCTTTCATTCCTGTTACTGTACCTCTGTTCATATTCTCTTTTATCCATCTTGTTATCCATCCTCTCCTAACAATTGTTTCATGGTGCAACTGCTTTGAGGTTTTCCTCCTGTTACACCTCTCAAACCTTTCTACTCTCAGTTTCCCTTTCAGCGCTGAGTGACCTCTAGGTTCCAGCGCTCGGCCTAATGTCTATATTCCATTCAGTTCCATAATGTCGTTTTGAAAACGACCGAAAACGAATGGCCTTGGTGACGAGACAGCGTCGAGTAAATTGCTGTTATTCGTGAGTTCAGTATTGCAGTTCGTTAAAAAAAAAAAAAAAAAAAAATTAGAGGTGTGTTTGTTTTAATAATCTGAAAGGCAGAATTGCCTCAAATATTCAATTACCGTACCTCCTTTCATATTATCTTTCTCCCACCTTACTTTCCACACTCTCCTATCAATTGTTTCATAGTGCAACTGCAGGGCCTTCCTCCTGTTACACCTTTCGAACCTTCTTTACTCTCAATTTCCCTTCCAGCGCTGAATGACCTCATAGGTCCCAGCGCCTGGCCTTTAGCCTAAATTTTACATTCCAGTTCCAATCCACAAATATTCAAAGCAAGCGAAGAATAACTGGTAATGATACACAACAAAAAGATTATGCTGTTGCGACTTTGCATCCGGAGTGGGGAGAGCAGTGCGAGTCGTCTTCTTAAGTCGGAGGGGAACGTTAAATTAGAGTTAATAAAAAAAAAAAAAAAGGGCTGCAGCAAATACGATTGGCATTTTAACGTTGTAAAGCTGTTTCGTGTTCCGTTCTAGCAGTTAAATTAAAGCGTTACAGTTCCTGTGGAATAGATCGTCAACAAGATTGCGTTTTTTATGAAAAAAATAATATACATCTTGAAAAATATACTACAGTATCCATAAAATGTGAACATTTATATATGTAAAGACTCACGACGTATATATATATATATAGATAGATAGATATACATATATATATATATATATATATATATATATATATATATATATATATATATATATATATATGTGTGTGTATTCACAAATATTAAGCCACAAATACCGTTTAGTATCGAATTCACCGTACTTTGGGAATAACTTGATTCCTCACGGCAATGATTCGAACCATATCGTGGATTGGACTCTGATACTCAGTGGCTTATGTGCGCTAAGGAATAGTTAATTCCATATTAATCAGTATTTGTGCGTTAATATTTAACATAATATGAATTATAAAATATATATGTATGTGTGTATGTATATATATATATATATATATATATATATATATATATATATATATATATACACACGTATATGCATATCTATCTATATTATATATACTACTGTCTATATATATACATATATACACACACACACACACACATATATATATATATATATATACATTTATAATTATATATATATATATATATATATATATATATATATATATATATATATCTTATATATATATATAGAACGGAATAATGAATTTATTCGGTCTGAACTGCACAGATTATATATATATGATATATATATATACAAATTATATAAATATCCTTATTTAATTTTGTGTGTGATGTGTGTGTGTGTGTGTGTGTGTGTGCCACTGCTATCTCAGTAATTTTTGTGACTGGAATAATGTTTATTCTGAACTCAATTAGTATGATGATCCACACAAATTCTATAAATCTCCCTGCTTTAATTTTCACTTGATGCCATTTACAGGAAATCTAGTGCCACTGCTATCGTGATAATTTTTGTGACTGGAGACAAAGATTTCTAGAACTCAATTAACGCAAATCACCCAAAGCTTTTCTAGGTAACGTTTTGACGTTTTAGTTTTCTGTAAAAGAAAACTATTGTGCCTGCAGTTGGTTTGTTGATCATCCACCCTCCAGTCATCAAGCATACCAAATTGCAGCCCTCTAGCTTCAGTAGTTTTGATTTTATTTCAGGTTAAATTTAGCTATAATGGTGCGCCTAGCAACGATATAGGACAGGCCACCACCGGGTCGTGGTTAAAGTTTCATGGTCTGCGGCCCATACAGCATTATACCGAGACCACCGGAAGATAGATCTATTTCCGGTGGCCTTGATTATACGCTGTACAGAAAACTCGATTACGCCGGAGGAAACTTCGGCGCATTTTTGTACTCGTTTATCTTTTCAAAATCTTTTAACTTTTTAAAAGACAAGGATAGAGCTTTTCTCTTTGATTTCCGTCGGGTCATATATCTATTCACATTTAGTACGCTTATTTAAATGATTTTTTCTTGCGAATATTGCCGAAGTAAAGGCTATTCAATTTATCCTTTCATTACTCCTGTTGCTGCTGTTGATGAAGACGGCTAAGCATCTCAAGGCCTCTGAAGTCTTATCACTTAGCTGATTAAAAGTTTGCATTGATTATTTATTTATATATGCTGGAAGAACATGTTCATAATAGTTATGAAGACTTGATAGTTTTTCTGTAGACACCGAGGTCGATTCCTGGTTTTCTACTTAAGAGTTTATAGTTTTCGACCCATCTGGTACTTTCTGGTTTCTTTCGTTATCCAAACACTTCTCTCTTGTTATTCTCCGCCCATTTTTTCCCCTCCATTATTTTAGATGAATATCCTTCAAGATTTTTCCCCTCCCAAACTGACCGCGTGGTGAGCACATGTGAAGGCACCTTGCTCTGCGTGACGTGAAGGGGTTGGGATTCTGCGAGGGGAGAAAAAGAGGGGTTGGGTGTCGTGCGGGCGGCTGGATTTGGGGTTGAGGGGTTGAGGGGTTGAGGGGAAAAAGAGACACGGGGTACGAACGGGCACGGCTCAAGGGTACTCGTGAAACGTGTCTCCGTCTTTTTTTTTCTTTCTTTTTTTTTGATAATGGGAGGGACTGTGGAAAAGAGGGTTAAAGCGTTTGGATGTCGGGGGGAAAATTAGGAAAAACTTATTCTCTCTCTCTCTCTCTCTCTCTCTCTCTCTCTCTCTCTCTCTCTCTCTCTCTCTCTCTCTCTCTCTCTCTCTCTCTCGTTTTGGTAGATCGGAAGGAGTAGTATTTAGTTCCAAAAAGATTTGCAATTATTTTCAAATGTTCTTGTAACAGACCTACAAATCTATTGCGTTTACGCGGACGAGTAAAATTGACCGATGATGTTATAACTAAATAAGAATGAGAGATTTTATCTACCGTAGAGCTGCAAATAGATGAAAATTTAAAAAAGCAGATGAAAAGTATTGATAGAAATAAGCTCATCGCAAACCTGGCAAAAAAAAAATTGGCATCTTTTATCGTTATTGCCTTTTGTAAATTGGCTGAAAAATTTAAGAAAAACAAAAGCAACGGGTTGCAAAGTACTACCAGCAATTTTAGATTAAGTGTGAAATTATGAAAGACAGAAAAGATAGAGAGAAATTACTATTCTGTTGGGACAGTTTTCAATATGAATGCATGGAAATATATATACATCATACATATATATATATGTATGTATTTATACATGTATATAATATATATATATATATATATATATATATATATATATATATATATATACACATGTATATAATATATATATATATATATGTATAATATATATATATATATATATATATATATATATATATATATATATATATATATATGTATGTATGTGTATATATATATATATATATATATATATATATATATATATATATATATATATATATATATATATATATATATATATATATATATATATATATATATATATATATACACTGTAAAAATATAGCAAGTCTAAAAGACGAATAATTAGCTGAAGCTTTCGTTGTTCGTAATAATTTTCACGGACGAAAGAAAAGATGCTGCCGTATGAGGACTTCTGTTCTGGCCACGCCTAATGTTTCCCAGAGTCACGAACGCTGACACCCGATACAACTCTCTCACGGATGATGTAACGCGCACATTGCGCCATCTATCAGTGGCGCGCAGCAAATACTTTTTCAATTTGCATTCGTGAGTGACAATGGTCTTGTCTTTATTCGACTGAATGGCAACCGCCTCTCGAAAAAGTGAATGAAAGACATTACCACTGACGACTAGATAAGGTTCGGTTTTAGTACGCCTGCGCAATAAACTCTGACGTCACGAGGAAAGATGATAGGTCCTGTGGAATTTTTACCCCCTACAGCGACGCCGTTAACCTGACTCTCCCTTGACGGGAAGGAAAAATTTCCCTCCATATTTCCCCCTTCCCTCTAGATTACCATTAAGAGGCGACATTTCCACTGGGTGTTCCTGATTAGCGTGGCTATAACTGAAATGATGGGAAAAGGTTTTTAGGCTTAACGCAGCTGGTAATTTACCGAAAGTACAGCCATGAAGATGAATGTTCGTGAGAAAAGGAGGATTTCTCTCGGTAAAACAAACTACACGAAAAAGATGCCGGTCGTTTGACCTACAGCAGTCGTGTTAATTCTTCCTTTAAGGAAGCTTGCTGTCTCCCAGATACCTCACGGGATTTTAGGCTACATTAGGCGGAAAATATTTGCTTAGGGAAAACCATGCCCCGGCAAAATCCGTTGCCGTCGTAGAAGAACTAGGAAAAGGGGTCTCTGGGAATGCTTGCGTTTTTAGCTCCTCCTTACCTATGCTTGGGTTATTGGTGCAACAGATTGTTGAGGTATACACTGAAGTCACCGATATTTAAAGATGCCAGATATTCTCAATATCACAATTTCTCGTGGCTTTCCTACGTGAAATTTACCATTTTTCTTTTCAGAAAGTAATTGGAGCTTTCCTCTATTTCCGTCGAGCTTTACTTATGTTTTTTTTTATATTGGTCCTCTTACATAATTCTCAGCATGATGAAGCTCACTGCTTTGTCCCGTGTTATTATTATTTATTATTATTATTATTATTATTATTATTATTATTATTATTATTATTATTGAAAGAAACTTCACCTCACATGACACCCTTGTCTTTCTCGAGAACTCTGGGCTCTTTCCCTGTGTAGGTGATAATTTATTTCTGTTGCACACTTCATTATTATTTTATTATTATTATTATTATTATTATTATTATTATTATTATTATTATATTGCGGAAAAAAGGTGATTCTTCATCATACGTTGATTATTATTATCTATCACTATTATTTCTATCGTATTTTTCATCATACGTTCATGAAATTTAGAAGTGTTGTACCGCACGGTCCCATAAATTTTTCGATCTAAATACATAACAAATACATATTTTCCAGATCATGAAGATACACAAATGGCATAATTGTCGTCAGCCTTCTAAGGCTATCTTTCTGAATTTATATGATGTTGTCAAACACAAAAATAGCGTTAAATTGGGTAAACAGTCCCCAATTAAAAGGTCATCTCAAGGCCACAGGTACCTCTTCCAAAGTGGCAAATCGCATTACATGTCAGTTCCAGCTCTTCCTTGGGCGAGTCGGTAGAGCTGTGACCTTGCACTAGCTAGTCCCGAGTTCGACTCTCCGGCCGGCTAATGAAGGGTTAGAGGAATTTATTTCTGGTGATAGAAATTCATTTCTCGCTGTAATGTGGTTCGGATTCCACAATAAGATGTAGGTCCCGTTGCTAAGTAACAAATGGTTCTTAGCCACGTTAAATAAGTCTAATCCTTCCGGCCAGCCCTGGGAGAGCTGTTAATCATCTCCTCAGTGGTCTGGTAAAACTAAGGTATACTTTTTTACATGTCAGTTCCAGTTTTCCGGTTTTCCAGCTTTCCCTGACTCAATAAAGCAGTAAGAGACGCTGTTTGCAGCATTTAACAGCATCTGATCCTGGTCTGGAATGATAAGAACACCAGAGACTAATCTGAAAGAGTTCTTTGAAAACTTCCTAAATTGTAAAAAAAAAGGTGGCATGTGCTTCAGTTGACTATGGCTTGTTTCCACAAGATTTTCAGTGAAGGTTTCAAATTTATTTGATATGATCAACATAATTATATCAAACAAATCAGTTTTAGCGGTTAATGGTTTCAAATTTATTCGATATAATTAGCATAATTATATCAATAAATCATTTTTAGTGATTAATAATTTCAGATTTATTTGATATAACTAACATAATTATGTCAAGTAATTCATTTTTACTGATTAATGAAATTTAGAAACAGCGTTTAACATCAAATCAGCATTTGTAGTCACGAAATATTCAAAATTTTTATAAATTCACGATGAATAGTATTTATCCCCAATTTCAGGATTGCAAAGTGAGATAATCGGAACATTTTTAGATAAGGGGAAGTTAACTGATTATGGTACACCTGAACTAACTTTTATAGCTATACTTATCTTTGGCCCCCATAGGGGGGTAGTGCTGTCAGTGCGCCTCATGCGGTGCACTGTAGGCATTACTTAAGGCCCCTTCGGCCGCTAGCTGCAACCATTTTCATTCCTCACACTGTACCTACGTTTATATTCTCTTTCTTCCATCTGACTTACCACCTTCTTCTAGCAATTGTTTCACAGCGAAAGGTTTTTCTCCTGTTACACTTTTTTCCAGTTTCCCTTTCAGCGCTGAATGACCTCATAGGTCCCATCGCTTGGCCTTTGGCCTAAAGTCTATTCTGTACTTTTCTTACGTTTGCCAGACTGCTAATACGAACACCCACCCTTCTCGTCATCCACTTTTTTTATTTATTTTATTTATTATTTTTTTTAAGCGTATTGCAGTCACTTGATCTGCTCCGAATATCATCTCGAGAGGAGGACGTCACGTATGAATGAATCAGGCCATACCGAGTATCTCTTTCGTCTCCTGGTCGGGGGTCCTCCGGCCCCCCTTCGCCAAACACACTCTTACTACAGTCACGTAATGCAAAGGTTTTTTCCCACCCCCAGAATTTTGTGCCGCATACCCAGCATTTTCTTCCGTGATATGTTGAGTGTGAGATGAGGAGTATGCGTGGGAGGGTGTCATACTACAGGCGCGTAGATGAGGACGAGGGAGTTCAAGTGTGTGGATTGGGTGGGTTTTTCCATTTTTATTTCTGTCTCCTTTTTTTATGTATTACTTTGGTCTCTGTTTGTTGGTGGTTCTTCAGATACTGGTGCTGTAATAATAATAATAATAATAATAATAATAATAATAATAATAATAATAATAATAATAATAATAGAGCATTTCGCCCGGTGAGATAATATTTCTCTATAGAGATAAACTGGGATATAAAACTATTAAGTTTACTTGAACAGAAACGGATCCCTTTTTCCCCTTAATTAGATTGCTCACTTAGATTCACACACACACACACGCACATAAACACAGACACACGCGCACACACAAAAGATATTGAAACATACCTACATTCACAAAGATATTCAGTGGCACTTCAAAAGTTTCTTTGATATATATTGACTCGACTAATGAGTCATACATGCGTAAAGTTTCATATTATCACACATATGACAAATAAGTATCATTCAGAAGATCTCACAGCACGGTTCAATCACATCCTTAAACAACGGGACATATGCCTCATGCAGCCATGAACAAAAATGCGTTCTTGCGCGCACGTACACTAAAATCAATGCACAAAAAAAAAAAAAAAAAAAAAAAGCGCCGAAGTTTCTTCGGCGCAATCGAGTCTTCTGTACAGCGTACAATGCTGTATGAAACTCTCAGCCACGGGCCATGAAACTCTCAGCCGCAGCCCATGAAACTTTCAACCACGGCCCGGTGGTGGACTGTGCTGTCGGCACCTATAGCCACGCCCGACACACGATCACGGCTAAATTTAGCCTTAAATAAAATAAAAACTACTAAGGCCAGAGGGCTGCAATTTGGTATACTTGATGACTGGAGGGTGGATGATCAACATACCAATTTGCAGCCCTCTAGCCTCAGTAGTTTTTAAGATCTGAGGGCGGAGAGAAAAAGTGCGAACGGACAGAACAAATAGCCATCTCAAAAGTTTTCTTTTACAGAAAACTAAAAAACGTACAAAGAGATTCATATACTTCATACACAGAGAAAAAAATCTCGAAAGAACTATTGACGAAGAAAACATGATAATTATTCGAAGTTCTTGGGCGAGCTGACCTTTATTTTCTGATTTATTTAAACGTTCATTGATTACCTGGGCCAGAAACAGAGCCTCGATGTCCATTTGGCAGGTTAAATCTTTTATGTATCCGTCTCTCTCTCTCTCTCTCTCTCTCTCTCTCTCTCTCTCTCTCTCTCTCTCTCTCTCTCTCTCTCTCTCTCTTTCGGTGTGGTAAATGCTTATATATACATCTGTATTTCTTTAAGTTTATGTCAATATACAGATACTAATTACACGCATGGGTATATGCAATGAATGTCAGACGTGATTAAAACCACACACATACACACATACACACAGCCACGCATGCACACACACACACACACACACACATATATATATATATATATATATATATATATATATATATATTTATATATATATATATATATATATATATATATATATATATATATATATATACATATATATATATATATATATATATATATATACATACATACATACATACATACATACATACATACATACATACATACATACATGCATGTTAAATTGCAGATACCCTTTCATTTCTAATTAACCTTGATAATAACGTACACACAATCGAATTACCCACTCGTGCATCTCAGCTGGGTAAGATTCGAACTTATGTCTGGGTAGATACACTTATCGTATATATCATTCGCCTTCAGTGCAAATTCCAAATTAAAGTCAATCCATATTACGTTTTATTTTTGGATTGATATTTACAAGTAAAGAAATACAAAACATATGTATATGTATATGTATATATATATATTATATATATATATATATATTTATATATAAATATATACTTATATATGTATATATATATAATATATATTTATATATAAATATATATATATATATATAAATATACATATATATTTGATATATATATATATATATATATATATATATATATATATATATATATATATATATATATGTATATATATATTTATATATACCTATATATGTATATATATAAATATACATGTATATATATGAATGTATGTATGTATGTATGTATGTATGTATGTATGAAAATATGGGTATGTATGTATGTATGTATGTATGACAAAATGTATGAAGGTATGTATGTATGTATGTATGTATAACTGAATCACGAAAATATGGAACGTGATGAATATTAGCGAGTAAATAAAGACAAAATCCACGAAGGACTCAGTGTTCCTCTCTCCTTGAGTGCTTTGAGGCCTTTTGACTGTCGTCCTTTATTAGCGAGTAAAGGACGATAGTCTGAATATATATATATATACTCCAGTGTTTTATATTTACTTATATTTTGTATTTATATATATATATATATATATGTATATTTATATATACATATATATGTATATTTATATATACATATATATGTATATATATATATATATATATATATATATATATATATATATATATATATATACATATATATATACATACATACATACATACATATACATCCCGAAGACTAAAATGAATGGAGGCGAGTACAGCGTGGTAATACGAGATTTACGGACGAAGTATGTAAACAAAGACATGTGGTGCGATTTCTGGGATCTTCTGCCTCACGGCGAAGAAAAGGAGAAGAAGAAAAAGAAACCGAAAAGTTTGAAGGAATCTGATTCCTTGAGCTCCACCTCTTCCTCCTTTACCTCCTTTACTTCCTCTCCCGATTTTCCATTTTCCCTTCTTTGGAAAATAAGGAAAAAACCACAGGTGTCAATAGAAGGACCACACAGAAGTGAGAAACAGAATACGGATGGGGAGTGGTTGACAATCTAACATAACAGGAGCAAATTCGGAGAGTTTGATGGAAGTTGAGGTTGACTGAGTATAATGAGGGACCTAGTAAAACAGAGAGAGAGAGAGAGAGAGAGAGAGAATAATTATTCAGGCAGTCTTACATTAAGTTCGGAGTTGACAAAGGTGAGGATAGGAAGAATAATAGGGATAATAAAAAAAAGAAAATAGAAAGACAGTGAAATCTCTTTGCACCACTGATAAAATTTTTGAATGGAATGGCAAGGACACTGTAGTGTTGTTTTTCAAAGTACGAAATTTCAAACTAGAAAGAATTTTATGTAACAAAAAATTTGGTTTCATAACAAAAATTTACAGTTGTTGAAATGTAGAACACGTTAAACTGTACACGAACACAAATGGACTTTTGTAGAAATGGAAAATAAAATCGGTGTAGAGATGCATGAATATCTGCACCTAAAAAATAATCACTATTGATAATTTATATATCACAAGTAAGAAGAGGTCCCCTCAGCTGATTTCGCATTGTCCCTCGATGTGTATCTGTTTGTATGTGTGTCGTTTTTCTTATTTTTATGAATTGTGCTTCCTAAACCCACTGCTGTAAAGAGAAACTTTCCGGGAAGCCATAAGTTCCCGGATGCCAGGGATTCATATAACTTCCTTCATAGTTTTACAGTCTGGAGGAAAAAATATTCCTGATCCCTCTATGCTGATGTTTATAAACAATCCAACCCTCTTCTGTCTTGGGAAACTCGTCGTCCGATCCCTTAACGACCATAAACCCTGTTTAACCAGATTAACAAGAGGTAAAACCGTCGGTTTATTTACTTTGGGTCAAATTCCATTAACGCCAAAGAGTGAGGAAGAAAGTGGGGAAGAAAGATCGAAACAGCGAGGTAAATAAAAGCAGAATTAAAAGGAGACGGGAAAAGCGAAAGGATATATAGAAGTTTTAGAATTAGAGGTAATTCAGGAAAAATCTACTGTTTCAAATGGTTCTGCTCGGATTTAGATATATGCCACGAAATGTCAACTCACAGCAGATGGAGTTCCAGTCAATTTCCTCGCGGAAAACTAGATTTGATGATAATATCTTTCACGACTGGGTATTGTTTTAGCCTTCCACTTGGTTTATTAAGGCACTGAGCGTCTCTTGTAATAAAAAGAAACAACTAAATTAACTACATCTGTGAGTATTTATTCATACTCTTTCTGTAACAAGCAACTTTAAAGTTCTCTTCTCCAATAATCATTGACGACTTCCTGCATAATTCGCATAAGTTTTTTTTCTCACGTATTTGTTTATTTTTTTTTACGGTGCAAGAACTTTAGTATGCAGTTTTTTTTCGATTTATCCTAAAACTTCTGTCAGTTTTATTACTGTGTTGTAAATATCCCATCATTAAGTTCATCACGTGATAACTTCCTAAACAAAGTTTACAATATTTTTTGTTTCAAAATGCAATTGTGTAAGAAAATAAGACAAAGACTTTATAACTTTTATATATATATATATATATATATATATATATATATATATATATATATATATATATATATATACACACACATATATATAAATATATATATAATATATATATATATATATATATATATATATATATATATATATATATATATATATGTATGTATGAATGTATGTATGTATGCACTCGAAAGATGCCACAATATGTACGCCATTCAGTTGCTAATTAGGAACTAGTTTTCCCCAATAATTTTATATGAATACTAACATCTAATTATTATTATTATTATTATTATTATTATTATTATTATTATTATTATTATTATTATTATTATTATTCCTAGTTCGCATCCATAATCTTTGGGAGGGATAATTTTCAGTCCGATATTACGCGTTAGTGAATGAACCGGAGACATGATCATAACAGTTTAGGGGATTAGAGACGACATTTTCACACACGTGAAGTTGAACCGTCCTATCATTTTCGGAGTTGAGAAAATAGAAGTAAGAATCATGAAAACAATTATATTTACATTAGAGCTATAAGTACTTAGCATTCCTGAGCCATAGATTATGCAATTATGAACAAAATGCAAAACGAACACCTCTCCTCATTATACAAACCAAAGACTTGCCTAAGCCATAGATTATGTAATTATGAACAAAATGCAAAACGAACACCTCTCCTCATTATACAAACCAAAGACTTGCCTAAGCCATAGATTATGTAATTATGAACAAAATGCAAAACGAACACCTCTCCTCATTATACTAACCAAAGACTTGCCTAAGCCATAGATTATGTAATTATGAACAAAATGCAAAACGAACACCTCTCCTCATTATACAAACCAAAGACTTGCCTAAGCCATAGATTATGTAATTATGAACAAAATGCAAAACGAACACTCTCCTCATTATACAAACCAAAGACTTGCCTAAGCCATAGATTATGTAATTATGAACAAAATGCAAAACGAACACCTCTCCTCATTACATAAACCAAAGACTTGTTAAATGTAAACTTCGACAAAAGCAAAAGATGGTTAATCCAAAACTTAGTCATAGATTATGTAATTATGAACAAAATGCAAAACGACAGCTCTCATTATACAAACCTAATCACTTGGACACGTTTGTAATTAAGCAACAAAATGCAGAATGACCTCGCTACCTAAAGATTGCATGGGCCATCTTTTGGATTATGAACAAAATGCAAAACAACGCGTTTCATTACATGATGGACTTTTAAACAAACTTCGACAAGAGATGGTTAATCTATCAGTCCTCTGCTCTACAGCTCTAAGTAACGCTAATCACTTGGACAGTTTCTGTCTTTGCCACCTAAAGATTGCATGGGCCCATCTTTTTGGACTACATTTGCAACGCGTTTCGCTGATGGATTTTGCATCGGTAAGGTGCGGCTAAATCTATATCCTCTGCTCTACGCCATATGTAAAGGTATATCAGTTTATATTTATCGAGAGGAATAGCTTGCCACACTTACTTTTCTATATAATATATATATATATATATATATATATATATATATATATATATATATATATATATATATATATATATATATATATATATACATATACATATTACAAGTATGTATGTATATATTTATATAATACATATAAATGTATATAAATATATACATATATATACATACATACATACATACATACATATATATATATATATATATATATATATATATATATATATATATATATATATATATATATATATATATATATATTCACTCAAATATATGTACAGGTCCTTCCACGCTCGGAAGGACACTTGTGATGCTGTTTAATTTCGTATGTACCTCAAGCAAATTTTTCAGTTGATCTATTTAATCGACAGCAAAGCCAGCCGCTAAACAAGTAGTATTTTGAGCATATAGACAATCAATAAATGTATAACAAGATACAGTTTACGAATCTTTCCAATACCAAATCGAGCAGAAGAAAATATCCGGAACGCAGAAGCGAAGTAATTCCTAGTTGACGAAACCAATTCTCAAATGTTTTCTCGCTGGCCGATCGGGAGGATGATGTAATTGTCGATGTCTCTTTTACGTCTTTGCAATTATTAACCTTTAGCGTGACGTCAATTAGCCATAATTAACGAGCGTCACGGAGATAGAGTCTATCAATAAACCAGTTCATCAATCAGTCACAGAAGCGGTTGCTTGATCTGCCATGCGCTATTTTGCCGCGATGCATTCTCCTTTGGGCAGTACAGTCTTGATCTCTCTCTCTCTCTCTCTCTCTCAACACTCTTGAAGACTTTCCGTGTTCGCAATTAGTGTCTTTTCACCGCGATAAAAGACACGTATTGGCTTCCTGAATGACACTGCTTACCAGATTTTAAAATGACTATCTAATTTTGCTTAAATGGAGTCTTGAAGTCCTGGTACTTAACTGTTCTTTATTCATTCACTAATATGTTTATTTACCGGTTCATTTGTACTGTAATTGCCTTCATTTGCTGATGTTTACGAACAGTCTTTCTTTCACTGTATTATCTTCTTGTTAAACGCACCCGATACATTCCGATAGTTCTTCATTGGAGGGGTGGGTAGAGCTCTCAGCTAGCACGCTGTTAGCCCATCGTTCGACTCACCGATCGGCCAATGAAGAATTAGAGGAATTTATTTCTGGTGATAGAAATTCATTTCTCGTCATAATGTGGTTCGGATTCCACAATAAGCTGTAGGTCCCGTTGCTAGGTAACCAGTTGGTTCTTAGCCACGTAAAATAAATCTAATCCTTCGGGCCAGCCCTAGGAGAGCTGTTAATCAGCCCAGTGGTCTGGTTAAACTAAGATATACTTTTCGATACATTCCGATAAGTTACCTTTCAAGAATATTGTTCAGCGTCCTTGTTGATAATGAATCTTGCGGACTTAGAGCTTTCAATCGTTAGCGTTGAAAAGCTAATCGACCATATTACTCGTATTCACATTATTTCTTTTTCTGTCCTTTCTCCATCTGCTTTCTCTTGCCTTACTCATTCATGTATTTTAACGTATCTTAACATATCTATTCTACTGTCCCACAGATATCGAAACTGTTATAGATTGCTGTTGTTTTAATTTTTTCCTGAAATTCTGAGAACATTTATGTAAACGCAAGTGCCAATCATCTGCCCCAGAGATATGCATAATGCGCCGTCAACTTCAAAGTGAGGCATAAATTAGGTCATTTTCTAACAATACAACGCGTGAATGAAATATTTCAAAAGTTGGGATAAAAAATTTATACCATACTCGGAGACATTTTCTGTCGCATCCAGACTTCCCTGTTTGTAAATTACTGATATTATTAATCCTCTTGTTGTTGCAGAAGTTGCTGCTGATAGTGAGTTGGATGTGTTCGTAGTAGCTGTTTCTAAATTAATATAATTATCATTCCCTTGATAATTTTACAGAAGAGAAACGATTAGAAATGTTTTTGTGTCTATGCTCTCATGTAAAACTTAAGTTTCTAACACTCAGAAGTTAATACTGCATATTATATATATATATATATATATATATATATATATATATATATATATATATATGTATATATATATATATGTATATATATATAATATATATATATACATATATATATATATATATATATATATATACATAAATATATGTATACACATATACATATATGTACATATATATGTATATATATTATATATATGTATATGTACACACACACACACATATATATATATATATATATATATATATATATATATATATATATATATATATATATATATATATATAAATACATACACTTTAATCTCTTTGAATTTCGTGAACCCCAAATGAAGCAGAAATAAAAAAGAACAAAGAACTGCGACCTCTCGCTGACCCATTTTCAGCCGTGAAACGAATCAAACCCAACGCCATACATGCTAAACTGACCTCACTTGGAGGAAAGACCGCGAACAGACTAGGTCGCGAGGAAGCCCTACCGCAGAGGTGCGTTTCCGCGAGGAATTACGAGGAGTTCCCTACGTCATCTACCCTAAAGACACTGAATCCGTGTTTGGGTTTTTCCTTTATTCCGTCATAATCTCTGCTCTTTCTTCTCTCAATAGCTTAGGTGAAGAGAGTTTGTTCGGTGCGTTTTTTTTTTTTTTTTGTTATTATTTCCTCGGTGCAAAATTATTAATTTTGTGATTTGTTTTGTAAAAGGTACTCGATAGGTTAATAGTCGCTTCTGCTTCGTGTTTTCTTATTTTGGACATGAATATAATTTTCGTTCGTTATTAAGTTATCGGTAGCCATATTGTCCTCTCCTCATGGAATGGCGTTTACTGAGCAATTCATTTAGGTCGTAAGTCATGCTCGCAATGACATTATTGATAAGTTTCCATACGTAAAAGACAATCAGATTTAACAGGACATTTTGTGGAGAATTGTAGTGTGTAATGTGTTTAAATAAGTGCTGGTTATGTTCTGTCATTCATAAATGCCGCTAAATTGCCATGGTACACCAAAAGAAAGTTACATAATTACAGTAATTACTGTCATATGACCGAGGCTACCTGCAGTTTATTTGATGCTCTGTAAGTATGCAAGTAGAAAGTCGTGTGTGATTTTTTCGTATGTTTGTAAATTAAGAAGTCTTACCAGGAAACTTAGGGATAATACAACTCTAATAGTATTGTAATAAATACAAGATAAAACTGTTAAGTACCTTGATTAAACTGGCGATACAAAACAGTCACCTCAAATGCTTTAGAATGCTTCGAGACCGACTGATTAACACACGCAGAGAAAGCTGTTTTCTTTGACCGGAGTCGAATAGTTTTACAATCCTTATTTTTATTGAATAATATCGTATTCAATTTACTGTTTAGTGTTACAGCACGTTTTATTTCAGGCTTATATAAAGCGTATTTTCTGCAACTTCATCTGAGGACCATGAATGACCCTGAGCACTGAATGCCATTCCTTCCCGTATGAGAGGAGTCGACAAAAATATTTGATATGTCAAATAGATTTTGTTTTGCAAGCGAAAATTTGTAAATTTCTAGTGAAAGAAATTTGGATAACAGGGCCTGACTTTGATACCAGTTCGTTGAGAGGCTACAGTAAGTGTTTTTGTCGGTTCCACTAATCGTCCTGCTTAAGTTTTCGGAGCTAATTCTCTTCATCACCATAATTAATGGTGTTGCGTTCTCCTTGTAACTATCAGTGCTCCTATTTCTACCTTTTCTACTTTTGCTGCTTTGTAATAACGGCGATGATGATAGCTGGCATTATTGTTGGTACTATTATCTCAGTATTAAGATTCACCATTTCACAAAGATGCCATATATACATTCCTGGTATTTAGTACTTATCCCTCACTTAAACATACGCCATACTTCTTAGTTATCTACTTCATCTATGTTCAAATCTGCTACTAAATCTCTTCCGTATCTCTCATCGTTTTATTGCTCTTCCGTTAGAATATTCAGCAAGTCGTAAAGTTGTGCCGATCATTAAATGGATTTCTCTTTTGTTAATTCAATGCGACTATTCCGCTAACAATTGGAAAATATTATTGCCAATAGTGGCGCATACCTCCACCAGTGTCAAACCCCCATGAACACCCGTTTTCATCGAACAGTAACGATATTTCATCGGTGTGCAAACGAAATACCAGTTAAGATGAAAAGTCACCTCCAGTCTACGGTAATGGTACGCCAGATTTCGGTTTCTTGGGCCTTGACTTTTAGCAACGAGAGTTCTGCATTCTACAAGGTACACTCTCCGTAAAATGACTCCTAACAGTCTAAACATCTCAAAGCTTGTTGCCAGGAACGAGGCCCAGCTTTGGACAACTTACTGAAAAAAAATCCTCAGTCCTGCTAACAGGCAGATAAACAAAATGACCGAACCAAAACATAACCTATTT
>NC_089744.1:4840000-4890000 GCF_040412425.1 Macrobrachium rosenbergii
TAGAAGATTACAGCTAAAGAACTGATTAAAAAAAAAGAAACCAAAGGGAATATTTAACATAAATTTTACAGTTCAGAAAAATATTTAACAAGTTTCATAGGACAGGAAGCTTCTCGGTTTCAGAAAGCCCCAAAAAATCTGCACCCAGCGCAATTCAAACTGCCATGCTTTCACGCCTCTTCCAAATTTATATCTGCAAACCACGCTGGTTCCAGACTCCCTGGATCACCCACGGGTGATAATACTCTACTGCTGCAGGTTACACTAGGATCTATCCCTTTGAGTACTACTGACATAATATTTATTCACTTTTAACACATGACATGTGGCCCAGACTTGGGGTATGATGTATAAATGTGAGTACTATTCGTATAATTCTTAGACAAGGTTAATGGAACAGTGGCCTTGATTAGTAGAAGTTAGGGTAGATCAGGTCAGGACATATCGCCATAAGTGCTGCTGACATAAATTTTATTCTAATTTAGAACTGATCCAGTGGATTTTAAACATCCCAGTCAGGTAGATATGGCACCCTAGGTTAAGCTAGCTTCAGGAATGTCAAGTTTATATATATTCCTATAAGTACCATTGACTTAATTCTGGTCAAGGTTGAGGTGCAGATGGGGTGGGGGTGTGGTGGGAGTCCTATTGGTCAAATAGAACACAACACCCTAGTTCGTTAAGATTTGAGTAGGTCAGTCAGGATGTATCTTTTTAATTAATTATAAGTGGCATTATTTCTACGTAAGGTTAAACATTTGGTCAAGTTAGATTAATATAGGTTAGGGTAGGATGGATCCAGTGTGAGTACTGCAGATATGATTTCTGGCGGCTGAGATGTACCCTTTCAAGTAGGTTAATGGAGGACAGTACAGCTTAGCTCAGGTTAGGTTAGGTTAGTATGTGTTTCCTTGTAAGCATTATTCGTGTCAAACCCTTGAATTTTAACTCTGATTACTATATCCTCTGTTGATTTGTTACTCCTTGAGGGACTTATCAAGTATGTACAGTATATATATATATATATATATATATATATATATATATATATATATATATATATATATATATATATATATATATATATATATAATTTCAGAATTGTAGTATTCGGAAGTGTTAGAGAAGCACCTTGAATGAGTTGTATAAATGTGCTAAAAAATTCACTGGGAAGGGAGTCCTAAATATCCATATGTAAATGATACAATTCCTCTTATGAATGTTTCTGTGTACCTGCTTATTTGTTGAAGTTCCTGAATTAGAAACTGCTAAATTACTGTATTGAATTTAAATATACCGACAGAACATGAAGGAAATTTACAGTCTTTTATGACATTTCCAGTAGTATGAAAACAGATAATAATATATAATTGAAAAGTACTATAAATTTCAGTTTTACATCTTTTCTTGAATTGTTTTTAATGATTTTATAAATTGCCTCTAATGGAATTTATATTGGTAACTCGAAAGGACATACGTAAACTTTGCTGTCAGTTATGCTTTTTAACACTAATCGAAATTATGTTGACTTGCGTACGTACTTTTACTTATCAAATCAAACATTCCAAAATGAATCAATAAAAAAGTGTCCGGAAACAGCACAACATAAACTGCGGGTACTCATGGCTATTTCATTATGTTGGTGATGTGATTCGTTACTGATTATGTAATATACCTTGACAAGTGTTATTGTGAATCGTTGCCGTTTACCATCATCTGGTAAAAGTTGTTCAAATTTTGTTAAGGTTTATATCATCCTCTTAAGCTTCCAGTCTCTTTATAGTAAAAAAAGCAATTCTATAAATATTTTAGTCAAGATCAAAGAGAAAAATCAATGTTTAAACTTGTATTTGTCGTCACTGGATGGTGACCAGTTATCATTTTTGGTTGACAGAATGCCTCTGTGCAGTATAGCCAGTTCCCAGAATTTAAATCTCATATGAAATTTCAATTTTGCTCAGGTTTTTGGCTTTCTTTTATTTCTCCTTATCGATTTATTTTTAAGCTAATTCTCTTTAAATACTGTACTATAAGTTAGTCATAGTTTATGGTAAAAGCGATGTATAAGTTTCTGGTTAACATCCTTCTTCTAGGATCCATGTTTACATAAAAATCAGTTGCCATAGCAACAGCTAAGCAACCATAATTCTGTTACGAAAAAACCTGCTTATAGAAACGGTATCATTCGAAAAATACTGATTTTGGTCGTGTTAATGTAGCTTCTATTGAGATTATGTTCAGTTTATACACTGCCCTTTGGAATTCCTGATTTATTTCACGAGAGCAGTTGTAGGAATTTATTGTTTTAAAATCAAATGGCAACAGAATGATCATGTAACCTTTAGACATCGTAGGGTTGACAGCACCCTCCATAGCCAATGACAGCTCAGTTTCCCCCGAACCATAAACTCTTAGAGAGTAAGTTGAAGGTTGAAATTTTCATAAAACCGGCTGCCTTCTTTTTTTCACTATTAAGGGAGACACTTGATTAAAATAATTAACAGTTAAATACACCCCTCCCTTCTGTGTGGTATAAGATATGAAGTGTTCTAGACAACACTTTTTTTTATTTGCTTTGTTTTTAAACGCATAGTAAATCCTAATGATATGTGTATTAAATAGGTGAATTCATAGTTTTTAATGGAAAATCGTTGGTTCATTCCAGACTGAGTAGGAGTCCATCCCAGCACCGACTGTTCTTCGTGGAGCAGCCATGAGAGAGGATCTTAATGTGGCCTGGTGTGGACCTATGGTGCTCGGCCTTCAGTGTGCAGAAATTAAATCTTTCCGCTGGATGTTTCTTCGACTGCCTCTAACCGAGAACCTATTTGGAAGCTTACTATGGAAGTTCACTTCCTTGTGGACTGTTCTGAAGATGATTATTCTCATTATCAAAAGAGTTTAGAATCACGCCCACCCCATACACGCACAATGTTCAAGAGAAACCAATTGTTACTGTATATTTCATTATCTTTTTTATCGTCATTTATGGTATTGCTTTCGTTTGAGGAGAAGCAAGAGAAGAAGCAACTCAAGAAATTCTTCAAGAGTCTGACAGGAAATACGATTGTAGGGATTAGTGTATATTGGAAGAAAATTCCCCTTTCACAGATAGGCATTCTCTCTGATTTGCCATTATTTATTCTCTTTATATATTAATATATATCTTTTATATGTACTACCCGCCTCTTGGCCATTCTTTCTTTCAAAAAGTAATGGAAGTCAGTTTTTTATATTTATTGATTAAATCGCTAATTACAAAAGTTTTTTGAAAAAATTCAAAAAGAAAAAGATGCCAGATGTCACTAACCCACAAATTTTGAACATTAATTCCAGTACACATGCGCCTTCTTTTCGCGTGTGCACATTGTCAGAAAGTCTTAATATATATATATTAGATTTACAAATGTCTGTGAAATAAAGAAATGTCTTTATTTTGCTAATTATTCCTCCTTTTCCTTCATCAGTCTTTTACTAGTTTTTGTTTTTTAATGGTGTACGAAGCTAGTCTTATCCAAGGAGTCTGGAGGTACAACCGAAAACTTTCTTAGATCATTCTAAAAATGAGCCTGTAAAACTTCATTTTCTTCTCTAATGCCTTTATGTCAGTATATATTTATTTTAAAAGAATAATTATTATAGACTGGCAAAAATTATAGGTACAAAACCAACTTTTTTGAGATAACTAATGTTCACTCAATTGGCTACAGTGGAGGAAGGTAGTCTGAATAAATGACGAAAAAGACTAAGCGGTTATTTCATGAGAAATACGTAGAAATACACAGAACACTGCGTATGGAGATCAAATTCGTGCTTCATGACACCTCCTAAGATTCTAAACGTTCAAAAGCTTACACACCGTAAGAGCAGAAACCCGGAAAGTAATATTTGTCGGAATTTTAAATCTGTTTTTGACAACAATGACACCTGGTAACGAGCAACGATAATGGAGACCTTTTGCAGCTTCCATTCATAAAGATTAATGATGACGTCATTAGCCCTAGTGAACAAAAACTCTTGCAGCACGGACGTTTATTTTGGGTTTTCATTACTGTTGCTCTCTAGCTATTGTTAATTTGCGTCTATTCCATGCAAAATTAATTTTATGATATGCAAACATACAGATATATATATATATATATATATATATATATATATATATATATATATATATATATATATATATATTAAATCAATACAAATTCAAATTTGTATTGATTTAATAAAACTTCCCAAAGAAGCCACTTTTTATGACATCCTCCCAGAAGGACTGTTATATTTGGCCAAAACATATAATAAATGAAAATTCATATTCTTCCTCTGATTCCTCCCTCTTCTTCTTCTTTGCTCTTTTTCTTTTCCTCCATATTTTCAAATAGCGTCTTCGTTTTGGACTGAGCTGCAGTTAATATCAGCACCAGTACTTCAAATTCCTGGAGCAGCCCCTAAGTGAGGATTTTGATGTGGAATCTTATGATGTGGACTTTATTTAAAGAATCCTCTTGATTTTTCTCGAATTATATATTACTTACGACTAAAAGCAGTGACTTCCTTCCGGGTGCTATTGAAGTTATATTTAGCATGTTTGTACTGTGGGTATTAAGCCCTTTTCACTTAATATTAATGAAAAAGGCTGAAGGGAATGTAAGCAACTTTCATATTGGTCAATACTTAGATGGGTGACCCCTATAAATGCATGATGTCATCCAGATAAGCTTCTGTGATTTTTTTGAGACTCGCAACAAAAGGATAGGTCATAATTTCCTCCTATATCTAGAGTTTTTTTCAATAGACACCAATAATCACTCAATAAATTTGCACAACTCCTCAATTTTCTTTGAACTCTTTGTCATTCTGGCAACCTTTATCTTTATCTACATTCTTTTCATGTCTATTTGCCGACATATTCAACTCTTTCCGAAGAAAACATAGTATCCAAAAAAATCGTTCCTCTACAAAAGAATCGAAAGCTGCTTGAATACTTCAATATTTTTTCTTCTAAAAAAGAACAAATTCTTCCAGTATCTTATGACTATTTTCGTCATAGTTATCCAGATAGGAAATATCGTTAATTCAATAAAAAAAAATCATTTGAGTGCTAAGATATAAACAATTATAAGTACTTTTTGAATATAGAAGTGAAAAAAAAGAATTGGAAAATTGTGGCAAATTTGAGCTACTGGACAGAACTTTCGAACAGCACAACATAAAACGCGGTGTTCCTCTCGTATCATGACTGTTTTGGCGCGAACGATTCTGTATCGTGATTGGTTTCTGATGATGTCATATACCTGGGCGTTGATTGGTGGTTGTCAATGTTTACTACAATGACGTGAGTTGCTGTCGGAATTGTTACCATGTACCATCACTTGGAAAAACTTTCATATGGTTTTTCGAATATTTATATCATTTTCTCAGTGTCCAGTTTCTCTGCAGTTTAAAAAAACAGTCGTATGAGTATTTTAACAATGATTACAGAGAACAGACAGACGTTTAAAGAGTTTTATTCATCATTTGTCGACACTGGAGGTGACCAGATACTATTTTTTGGTTGACTTAGTGCCGCTGTGCAGTATGGCCAGTTCACATAGTTCAAATCTCCAGTGAAATTTTAATCTTACTTAGTTTTTGTACCCCTTTCCTGTTCGTTATTGACTTATTTTGATGTTAGTTATAATACAATAATTATTTATAATAAAGGCCTAATTTACAGATAATAAAAGAATGACATAGAAGATAGAGTTTTGTGGTGAACATGCTTCCTTTAGGTTCCTTGAAGGTGGTTTGTTTATATGAACATCGTTACCATGGTAACAACCAAGCATTCAAACCTCTGATAAGGCGAAGGGAATTTCTTTTAGAAATTTATTTATCCATGTAAATAGTGATTTTGGTCATTCTGATGAATAATCTATTGTTAAAATGTTATTAGCCACGTCCTCTTTATACTGGAATTATTATTTAACTTAGTAAAAGAAATGTTAGGATAATTTTACAAATATGTCAAATAGTAAAGGAATGATGACTTAGCCATCGTATTGCAGACGAAAACCTCAGCAGCCAATCTGGGTTCAGGGATTTTTCTGCCACTTAGTTTCTTGGGAAAGCAGGTTCCTCAAACCCATGATAAGCTGTTACGAAGTATCTCAGCGTATAGTGTACTGGGCAGAAAGTGAAAAATCAAATGAAAAGATGTAAAAAATGTATTTATATTATATGTATAATATACAATATATATATATATATATATATATATATATATATATATATATATATATATATATATATATATATATATATATAATATATATATATATATTAAATAAAAATAAATTTCATTATACTGTGGATAATTAATCCCTGTTTTATGCAATAAACCTTCCCAAAGAGGCCACTTCTTATGACTTCCTTTCAGAAGGACTGTTAAATTTGGCCAAAACATATATTAAAAAAAAATTCATATTCTTCTTCTGATTCCTCCCTCTTCTTCTTCTTTGCTCTTTTTCTTTTCCTCCATATTTTCAAATAGCCTGTTCGTTTTGGACTGAGCTGCAATTAATACCAGCACCAGGACTTCAAATTCCTGGAGCAGCCCCAAAGTGAGGATTTTGATGTGTAATCGTATGATGTGGACTTTATTTGAAGAATCCTCTGGATTTTTCTTGAATTATATATTAGTTACGACTAAAAACAGTAACTTCCTTCCGGGTGCTATTGAAGTTGTATTTAGTATGTTTGTACTGTGGGTATTAAGCCATTTTCACTTAATATTAATGAAAATGGCTAAAGGGAATGCAAGCAACTTTCATACTGGTCAATACTTAGGTTGGTGACCCCTATAAATGCATGATGTCATTCAGATAAGTTTCTGTGATTGTTTTTGAGATTCGTAACAAAAGGATAGGTCATAATTTCCTCCTATATCTAGAGTACGTCTCAATGGGCACCAATCTTCACACCATAAATTTGCACAACTCCTCAATTTTCTTAGAATTTTTGTCATTCTGGCAACCTTTATATACCTTTTAATACTACGGTTCTTATCTTTATCTTCATTCTTTTCCTGTCTATTTGCCGACATAGTCAACTCTTTCCGAAGAAAACTGCTTAAAATCTTGAATGCTTTAATATTTTTACTTTTAAATTGGCTTGAAAATTTCTTTCTGTTAAAAGTACGAATTCTTCCAGTATCTTTTGACTATTTTTGTAATATTTATCAAGATTAAAAATATCGTTAATTCAATAATAAATCATTTGAGGGCTAAGATATAAACAGTTATAACTACTTTTTCGAATATAGAGGTGAAAAAAAAGAATTGGAAAATTGTGGCAAATTTGAGCTATTGGGCAGAAATTTCAAACAGCACAACATAAAACCCGGTGTTCCTCTCGTATCGTGACTGTTTTGGCGCGAACGATTCTGTATCGTGATTGGCTTCTGATGATGTCATATACCTGGGCGTTGATTGGTTGTTGTCAATGTTTACTACAATGACGTCAGTTGGTGTTGGAATTGTTACCATGTACCATCACTTGGAAAACTTTTATATTGTTTTTCGAATATTTCTATCATTCTCTCAGTGTCCAGTTTCTCTGTAGTTTAAAAAAACAGTCGTATGAGTATTTTAACAATGATTACAGAGAATAGACAGAAGTTTAAAGAGCTTTATTCTTCATTTGTCGTTACTGGAGGTGACCAGATACTATTTTTGGTTGATTTACTGCCATTGTGCAGTATGGCCAGTTCACATAGTTCAAACCTCCAGTGAAATTTTAATCTTACTTAGTTTTTGTGCCCTTTCCTGTTCGTTATTGACTTATTTTGATGTTAATTATAATACAATAATTATTTATAATAAAGGCCTAATTTACAGACAGTAAAAGGGTGAAATAGAAGATAGAGTTTTGTGGTGAACATGCTTCCTTTAGGTTCCTTGAAGGTGGTTTGTTTTTATAAACATCGTTACCATGGTAACAACCAAGCATTCAAACCTCTGATAAGGTGAAGGGAATTTCTTTTAGAAATTTATTTATCCATGTAAATAGTGATTTTGGTCATTCTGATGAATAATCTATTGTTAAAATGTTATTAGACAGGTCCTCTTTATACTGGAATTATTATTTTACTTCGTAAAAGAAATGTTAGGATTTTTTTATGAATATATCAAGGAAAAATGGCTTAGCCATCGTAGTGCAGACGAAAACCTCACCAGCCAATCAGGGATCAGGGATTTTCCCGCCACTTAATTTCTTGGGAAAGCAGGTTCCTCAAACTTATGATAAGCTGTTACGAAGTACCTCAGCATATAGTGTACTGGGCAGAAAGTCAAAAATCAAATGAAAAGATGTAAAATATGTATTTTTATATTATATATATGTAATATATATATAGTATATATATATTTATATACATATATATATATATATATATATATATATATATATATTAAATCAATATAAAATCCAATTGTACTGTGGAAAATTAATTCCTGTTTCTTGCGATAAGCCTTCCCAAAGAAGCCACTTGTTATGACATCCTCTCAGAAGGACTGTTATATTTGCCCAAAACATATAATAAATGAAAATTCATTTTCTTTTTCTGATTCCTCCCTCTTCTTCTTCTTTGCTCTTTTTCTTTTCCTCCATATTTTCAAATAGCTTGTTTGGTTTGGACTGAGCTGGAATTAATACCAACACCAGTATTTCAGATTCCTGGAGCAGCCCCTAAGTGAGGATTTTCATGTGGAATTGTATGATGTGGATTTTATTTGTAGAATCCTCTGGATTTTTCTTGATTTATATATTTGTTACGACTAAAAACAGTAACTTCCTTCCGGGTGCTGTTGAAGTTGTATTTAGCATGTTTATACTGTGGGTATTAAGCCATTTTCACTTAATATTAAAGAGAAAGGTTAAAGGGAAAGCAAGCAACTTTCATATTGGTCAGTACTTAGGTGGGTGACCCCTGTAAATGTGTGATGTCATCCACATAAGCTTCTGTAATTTTTCTGAGACTCGCAATAAAAGGATAGGTCATAATTTCCCCCTGTATCTAGAGTTTGTCTCAATAGGCACCAATCTTCACTCCATAAATTTGCACAACTTCTCAATTTTCTACGAACTTTTTGTCATTTTGGCAACGTTTATTTATCTTTATCTTCATTCTTTTCATGTCTATTTGCCGACATATTCAACTCTTTCCGAAGAAAACATGGTATTAGGTATACAAAAAAACCGTTCCTCTACAAAAGAATCGAAAACTGCTTAAAATCTTGAATACTTTATAATAGTTTTACTTATAAAAAGTACAAATTCTTATAGTATCTTATGACTATTTTTGTAATATTTATCAAGTTAGGAAATATCGTTAATTTAATCAAAAATCATCTGAGTGCTAAGATATAAACAGTTATAAGTACTTTTCGAATATAGAAGGAATTGGAAAATTGTGGAAAATTTTAGCTACTGGACAGAACTTTCAAACAGCACAACATAAAACCCGGTGTTACTCTCACATCATGACTGTTTTGGCGCGAACGATTCTGTATCGTCATTGGCTTCTGATGATGTCATATACCTAGACGTTGATTGGTGGTTGTCAATGTTTACTACAATGACGTGAGTTGCTGTCGGAATTGTTATCATGTACCATGACTTGGAAAACTTTTATATTGTTTTTCGAAGATTTTATCATTCCTCAGTGTCCAGTTTCCTGTAGTTTAAAAAAACAGTCATATGAGTATTTAACAATGATTACAGGGAATAGACAAACGTTTAAAGAGTTTTATTCTTCATTTGTCGTGACTGGAGGTGACCAGATACTATTTTTTGGTTGACTTAGTGCCGCTGTGCAGTATGGCCAGTTCACATAGTTCAAATCTCAGTGAAATTTTAATCTTACTTAGTTTTTGTACAAATTTTTCCTGTTCGTTATTGACTTATTTTGATGTTAGTTATAATACAATAATTATTTATAATAAAGGCCTAATTTACAGACAGTAAAAGAGTGAAATAGAAGATAGAGTTTTGTGGTGAACATGCTTCCTTTAGGTTCCTTGAAGGTGGTTTGTTTATATGAACATCGTTACCATGGTAACAACCAAGCATTCAAACCTCTGATAAGGCGAAGGGAATTTCTTTTAGAAATTTATTTATCCATGTAAATAGTGATTTTGGTCATTCTGATGAATAATCTATTGTTAAAATGTTATCAGCCACGTCCTCTTTATACTGGAATTATTATTTAACTTCGTAAAAGAAATGTTAGGATAATTTTACAAATATGTCAAATAGTAAAGGAATGATGACTTAGCCATCGTATTGCAGACGAAAACCTCAGCAGCCAATCTGGGTTCAGGAATTTTCTGCCACTTAGTTTTGGGAAAGCAGGTTCCTCAAACCCATGATAAGCTGTTACGAAGTATCTCAGCGTATAGTGTACTGGGCAGAAAGTGAAAAACCAATGAAAAGATGTAAAAATGTATTTATATTATATGTATAATATACAATATATATATATATATATATATATATATATATATATATATATAATATATATATATATATATATATATATATATATATATATATATATATATATATTAAATAAAAATAAATTTCATTATACTGTGGATAATTAATCCCTGTTTTATGCAATAAACCTTCCCAAAGAGGCCACTTCTTATGACTTCCTTTCAGAAGGACTGTTAAATTTTCCCAAAACATATATTAAAAAAATTCATATTCTTCTTCTGATTCCTCCTCTTCTTCTTCTTTGCTCTTTTTCTTTTCCTCCATATTTTCAAATAGCCTGTTCGTTTTGGACTGAGCTGCAATTAATACCAGCACCAGGACTTCAAATTCCTGGAGCAGCCCCAAGTGAGGATTTTGATGTGTAATCGTATGATGTGGACTTTATTTGAAGAATCCTCTGGATTTTCTTGAATTATATATTAGTTACGACTAAAAACAGTAACTTCCTTCCGGTGCTATTGAAGTTGTATTTAGTATGTTTGTACTGTGGGTATTAAGCCATTTTCACTTAATATTAATGAAAATGGCTAAAGGGAATGTAAGCAACTTTCATACTGGTCAATCTTTAGGTTGGTGACCCCTATAAATGCATGATGTCATTCAGATAAGCTTCTGTGATTGTTTTTGAGATTCGTAACAAAAGGATAGGTCATAATTTCCTCCTATATCTAGAGTACGTCTCAATGGGCACCAATCTTCACACCATAAATTTGCACAACTCCTCAATTTTCTTAGAATTTTTTGTCATTCTGGCAACCTTTATATACCTTTTAATACTACGGTTCTTATCTTTATCTTCATTCTTTTCCTGTCTATTTGCCGACATATTCAACTCTTTCCGAAGAAAACTGCTTAAAATCTTGAATGCTTTAATATTTTTACTTTTAAATTGGCTTGAAAATTTCATTCTGTTAAAAGTACGAATTCTCCCAGTATCTTTTGACTATTTTTGTAATATTTATCAAGATTAAAAATATCGTTAATTCAATAATAAATCATTTGAGGGCTAAGATATAAACAGTTATAACTACTTTTTTCGAATATAGAGGTGAAAAAATTGGAAAATTGCCTTAAATTTGAGCTATTGGGCAGAAATTTCAAACAGCACAACAAAAACCGGTGTTACTCTCGTATCGTGACTGTTTTGGCGCGAACGATTCTGTATCGTCATTGGCTTCTGATGATGTCATATACCTGGGCGTTGATTGGTTGTTGTCAATGTTTACTACAATGACGTCAGTTGGTGTTGGAATTGTTACCATGTACCATGACTTGGAAAACTTTTATATTGTTTTTCGAAGATTTCTATCATTCCCTCAGTGTCCAGTTTCCCTGTAGTTTAAAAAAAACAGTCGTATGAGTATTTTAACAATGATTACAGAGAATAGACAGAAGTTTAAAGAGTTTTATTCTTCATTTGTCGTGACTGGAGGTGACCAGATACAATTTTTTGGTTGACTTAGTGCCGCTGTGCAGTATGGCCAGTTCACATAGTTCAAATCTCCAGTGAAATTTTAATCTTACTTAGTTTTTGTACCCCTTTCCTGTTCGTTATTGATTTATTTTGATGTTAGTTATAATACAATAATTATTTATAATAAAGGCCTAATTTACAGACAGTAAAAAGAGTGAAATAGAAGATAGAGTTTTGTGGTGAAACATGCTTCCTTTAGGTTCCTTGAAGGTGGTTTGTTTATATGAACATCGTTACCATGGTAACAACCAAGCATTCAAACCTCTGATAATGAAGGGAATTTCTTTTAGAAATTTATTTATCCATGTAAATAGTGATTTTGGTCATTCTGATGAATAATCTATTATTAAAATGTTATCAGCCACGTCCTCTTTATACTGGAATTATTATTTAACTTCGTAAAAGAAATGTTAGGATAATTTTACAAATATGTCAAATAGTAAAGGAATGATGACTTAGCCATCGTATTGCAGACGAAAACCTCAGCAGCCAATCTGGGTTCAGGGATTTTCTGCCACTTAGTTTCTTGGGAAAGCAGGTTCCTCAAACCCATGAGGGGCTGTTATGAAAAGTATCTCAGCGTATAGTGTACTGGGCAGAAAGTGAAAAACCAATGAAAAGATGTAAAATGTATTTATATTATATGTATAATATACAATATATATATATATATATATATATATATATATATATATATATATATATATATATATATATATATATATATATATATATATATATATATATATATATATATATATATATATTAAATAAAAATAAATTTCATTATACTGTGGATAATTAATCCCTGTTTTATGCAATAAACCTTCCCAAAGAGGCCACTTCTTATGACTTCCTTTCAGAAGGACTGTTAAATTTGGCCAAAACATATATTAAAAAAAATTCATATTCTTCTTCTGATTCCTCCCTCTTCTTCTTCTTTGCTCTTTTTCTTTTCCTCCATATTTTCAAATAGCCTGTTCGTTTTGGACTGAGCTGCAATTAATACCAGCACCAGGACTTCAAATTCCTGGAGCAGCCCCAAAGTGAGGATTTTGATGTGTAATCGTATGATGTGGACTTTATTTGAAGAATACTCTGGATTTTCTTGAATTATATATAAGTTACGACTAAAACAGTAACTTCCTTCCGGGTGCTATTGAAGTTGTATTTAGTATGTTTGTACTGTGGGTATTAAGCCATTTTCATAATATTAATGAAAAGGCTAAAGGGAGTGTAACAACTTTCATATTGGTCAATACTATAGGTTGGTGACCCTATAAATGCATGATGTCATTCAGATAAGTTTCTGTGATTGTTTTGAGATTCGTAACAAAAGGATAGGTCAAAAGAAAAGTAATAATTTCCTCCTATATCTAGAGTACGTCTCAATGGGCACCAATCTTCACACCATAAATTTGCACAACTCCTCAATTTTCTTAGAATTTTTGTCATTCTGACAACCTTTATATACCTTTTAATACTACGGCTCTTATCTTTATCTTCATTCTTTTCCTGTCTTTTGCCGACATATTCAACTCTTTCCGAAGAAAACTGCTTAAAATCTTGAATGCTTTAATATTTTTACTTTTAAATTGGCTTGAAAATTTCATTCTGTTAAAAGTACGGATTCTTCCAGTATCTTATGACTATTTTTGTAATATTGATCAAGATGGGAAATATCGTTATCTCAATAATAAATCATTTGAGTGCTAGGATATAAACAGTTATAACTACTTTTTCGAATATAGAGGTGAAAAAAAAGAATTGGAAAATTGTGGCAAATTTGAGCTATTGGGCAGAAATTTCAAACAGCACAACATAAAACCCGGTGTTCCTCTCGTATCGTGACTGTTTTGGCGCGAACGATTCTGTATCGTGATTGGCTTCTGATGATGTCATATACCTGGGCGTTGATTGGTGGTTGTCAATGTTTACTACAATGACGAGGTTGGTGTCGGAATTCTTACCATGTACCATAGCTTGGATAAATTTTTAACTTATTTTTCGAATATTTACATCATTCTCTTAGTGTCCAGTGTCTTTATGATTTAAAAAAACAGTTATATGAATATTTTAGAAAAGATTACAGAGAGTAAACAAACGTTTAACGATTATTATTCTTCATTTGCTGTTATTTGAGATGACCAGATACTATTTTCTGTTGACTTAATGCCATTGTCCAGTATAGCCAGTTCTCAAAGCTGAAAAATCTAGAAAAATCTGAATTTTACTCATGTTTTCGGGATTTTTCTTGCGTTTAATGACTTATTACGTGGTCAATTCTAATACAATAATTATTCATAGTAGAGACCTAGCTTACAGATAGCAAACGAGTTAAAAAGAGACTAGATATTTGTAGTGAACATCATTCCTTTAGGTTCCTTGGAGACGGATTGATTTTATAAACATCAGTTTCCATAGTAACACCCAAGCATGCAAACTTATGTTTATGGTGAAAGGAATTACTTTTAGAAATGCTTTCATCCATGAAAACAGTGATTTTGGTCATTCTGATCATAACTCAATAAGGAAAATGTTAATAGTTATGCCCTCTTTACACTGGAATTAATATTTAACTTCGTAAAAGTAATGTTACAAAATTTTCACGTGAACATTAAAGCTAAAGGAACGATGACTTATCCATAGCGATCGTAGTGCAGATCAAAACTCTGTATGTAGCCAATCGTAGCACAGAGATTTTCCCGCTACGTAAAATTCTTAGGGAAGCAGGATCCCAGTGCATAATTATGATATGCCATTGTGAGATATTTCCCCCTTTTTTAGTGCTGGGCAAATATAACAGTCCTTCTGAGAGGATGTAATGAAAATGGCTTCTTTGGGAAGGTTTATTGCATGAAACAGTAATTAATTATATATATATATAGTACTATTATATATATATATTGTTTTATATATATATATATATATATACATATATATATATATATATATATATATATATATATATATATATATAATATAGATACATATTTTACCTCTTTTCATTTGATTTTTACTTTCTCTTTGGTACATTAAATGCTGAGATACTTCGTAACAGGTTATCATAAGTTTGAGGAACCTGCTTTCCCAAGAAATTAAGTGGTGGGAAAATCCTGAGCCCTGATTGGCTGCTGAGGTTTTCGTCTTCACTATGATGGCTAAGTCATCATTCCTTTACTATTTGACATATTTGTAAAAAAAACCCTAACATTTCTTTTACGAAGTTAGATAATAATTCCAGTATAAAGAGGACGTGGCTGATAACATTTTATCAATAGATTATTCATCTGAATGACCAAAATCACTATTTACATGGATAAATAAATTTCTAAAAGAAATTCCCTTTTTCATAAACAGAGGTTTGAATGCTTGGTTGTTACCATGGTAACGATGTTTATATAAACAAACCACCTCCAAGGAACCTAAAGGAAGGATGTTCACCATAAAACTCTATCTTCTATTTCACTCTTTTACTATCTGTAAATTAGGCCTTTATTATAAATAATTATTGTATTATAAAAACATCAAAATAAGTCAATAACGAACAGTAAAGGGCCACAAAAACTAAGTAAGATTAAAATTTCACAGGAGATTTGAACTAAGTGAACTGGCCATACTGCACAACGGCACTAAGTCAACCAAAAAATAGTATCTGGTCACCTCCAGTGACGACAAATGAAGAATAAAACTCTTTAAACGTCTGTTTGTTCTCTGTAATCATTGTTAAAAGACTCATACGATTGTTTTTTTAAACTACAGAGAAACTGGACACTGAGAGAATAATAGAACTATTCAAAAAACAATATAAAAGTTTTTCCAAGTGATGGTGCATGGTAACAATTCTGACAGCAACTCACGTCATTGTAGTAAACATTGACAACCACCAATCAACGCCCAGGTATATGACATCATCAGAAGCCAATGACGATACAGAATCGTTCGCGCCAAAACAGTCATGATGTGAGAGGAACACCGGGTTTTATGTTGTGCTGTTTGAAAGTTCTGTCCAGTAGCTCAAAATTTGCCACAATTTTCCAATTCTTTTTCACTTCCATTTTAAAAAAGTAGTTATAACTGTTTATATCTTAGGACTCAAACGATTTATTTTTGAATTAATGATATTTTTAATCTTGATAAATATTACAAAAATAGTCATAAGATACTGGAAGAATTCGTACTTTTAGCAGAAAGAAATTTTCAAGCCAATTTAGAAGTAAAAATATTAAAGCATTCAAGATTTTAAACAGTTTTCTTCGGAAAGAGTTAAATATGTCGGTAACCAGACATGAAAAGAATGAAGATAAAGATTAGAACCATGGTATTAAAAAGTACGTAAAGGTTGCCAGAATGACAAAAAGTTCAAAAAAAATTGAGGAGTTGTGCAAATTTATGGGAGTGAAGATGGGTGCCTATTGAGACAAACTCTAGATATAGGAGGAAATTATCACCTATTCATTTCTTGCAAGCCTCAAAAACAATCACAGAAGCTTATCTGGATGACATCAACCATATATGGGGGTCACTCACCTAAGGATTAACCAATATGAAAACTGCTTACTTTTCCTTTAGCCTTTTTCATTAATATTAAGTGAAAATGGCTTAATACCCACAATATAAACATGCTAAATATAACTTCAATAGCACCCGGAATGAAGTTACTGTTTTTAGTCGTAACTAATATATAATTCAAGAAAAATACAGAGGATTATTCAAATAAAGTCCACATCATACGATTCCACATCAAAATCCTTACTTAGGGAATTTGAAGTACTGGTGCTGGTATTAACTGCAGCTCAGTCCAAAACGAACAGGCTATTTGAAAATATGGAGGAAAAGAAAAAGAGCAAAGAAGAAGAAGAGGGAGGAATCAGAAGAAGAATATGAATTTTCATTTATTATATGTTTTGGGCAAATATAACAGTCCTTCTGAGAGGATGTAATGAAAAATGGCTTCTTTGGGAAGGTTTATTGCATGAAACAGGAATTAATTATCCACAGTACTATTAGAATATATATTGTTTTAATATATATATGTATATAAATATTATATATATATATATATATATATATATATATATATATATATATATATATATATATATATATATATATATATATATATATATATATATATATATATATATATATATATATATATATATATATAATATAGATACATATTTTACCTCTTTTCATTTGATTTTTTACTTTCTGCCCGGTACATTAAATGCTGAGATACTTCGTAACAGGTTATCATAAGTTTGAGGAACCTGCTTTCCCAAGAAATTAAGTGGCGGGAAAATCCCTGAGCCCTGATTGGCTGCTGAGGTTTTCGTCTTCACTATGATGGCTAAGTCATCATTCCTTTACTATTTGACATATTTGTAAAAAAAACCCTAACATTTCTTTTACGAAGTTAAATAATAATTCCAGTATAAAGAGGATGTGGCTGATAACATTTTATCAATAGATTATTCATCTGAATGACCAAAATCACTATTTACATGGACAAATAAATTTCTAAAAGAAATTCCCTTTTTCTAAACAGAGGTTTGAATGCTTGGTTGTTACCATGGTAACAATGTTTATATAAACAAACCACCTCCAAGGAACCTAAAGGAAGCATGTTCACCACAAAACTCTATCTTCTATTTCACTCTTTCACTATCTGTAAATTAGTTCTTTATTATAAATAATTACTGTATTATAATTAACATCAAAATAAGTCAATAACGAACAGGAAAGGGGCACAGAAACTAAGTAAGATTAAAATTTCACTGGAGATTTGAACTATGAGAACTGGCCATACTGCACAACGGCACTAAGTCAACCAAAAAATAGTACCTGGTCACCTCCAGTGACGACAAAAGAAGAATAAAACTCTTTAAACGTCTGTCTATTCTCTGTAATCATTGTTAAAAGACTCATACGATTGTTTTTTTAAACTACAGAGAAACTTGACACTGAGAGAATGATAGAAATATTAAAAAAACAATATAAAAGTTTTTCCAAGTGATGGTGCATGGTAACAATTCCGACAGCAACGCACGTCATTGTAGTAAACATTGACAACCACCAATCAACGCCCAGATATATGACATCATCAGAAGCCAATGACGATACAGAATCGTTCGCGCCAAAACAGTCATGATGTGAGAGGAACACCGGGTTTTATGTTGTGCTGTTTGAAAGTTCTGTCCAGTAGCTCAAATTTGCCACAATTTTCCAATTCTTTTTTTTTCTCTTCTATATTCGAAAAGTAGTTATAACTGTTTATATCCTAGCACTCAAATGATTTATTATTGAATTAACGATATTTTTAATCTTGATAAATTAAATAAATAGTCATAAGATACTGGAAGAATTACTTTTTAGCAGAATGAAATTTTTTTAGAAGTAAAAATTTTAAAGCATTCAAGATTTTAAGCATTAGTTTTTCGAAAAGAATGAAGATAAAGATAAAAACCGTGGTATTAAAAAGTACATAAAGGTTGCCAGAATGGCAAAAAATTAAAAGAAAAATTGAGTTGTGCAAATTTGGTACCTATTGAGACAAACTCTAGATATAGGAGGAAATTATCATCTGTTGCAAGTCTCAAAAACAATCACAGTAGCTTATCTGGATGACATCAACCATTTATAGGGGTCACCCACCTAAGTATTGACCATTATGAAAGTTGCTTGCTTTTCCTTTAGCCTTTTTCATTAATATTAAGAGAAAATAGCTTAATACCCACAGTACAAACATGCTAAATACAACTTCAATAGCACCCGGAATGAAGTTACTGTTTTTAGTCGTAACTAATATATAATTCAAGAAAAATCCAGAGGATTCTTCAAATAAAGTCCACATCATACGATTACACATCAAAATCCTCACTTAGGGGTTGCTCCAGGAATTTGCAGTCCTGGTGCTGGTATTAACTGCAGCTCAGTCCAAAAGGAACACGCTATTTGAAAATATGGAGGAAAAGAAAAAGAGCAAAGAAGAAGAAGAGGGAGGAATCAGAAGAAGAATATGAATTTTCATTTATTATATGTTTTGGGCAAATATAACAGTCCTTCTGAGAGGATGTAATGAAAAATGGCTTCTTTGGGAAGGTTTATTGCATGAAACAGGAATTAATTATCCACAGTACTATTAGAATATATATTGTTTTAATATATATATGTATATAATATTATATATATATATATATATATATATATATATATATATATATATATATATATATATATATATATATATATATATATATAAATATATATATATATATATAATATAGATATAGATATTTTACCTCTTTTCATTTGATTTTTTACTTTCTGCCCGGTACATTAAATGCTGAGATACTTCGTAACAGGTTATCATAAGTTTGAGGAACCTGCTTTCCCAAGAAATTAAGTGGCGGGAAAATCCTGAGCCCTGATTGGCTGCTGAGGTTTTCGTCTTCACTATGATGGCTAAGTCATCATTCCTTTACTATTTGACATATTTGTAAAAAAAACCCTAACATTTCTTTTACGAAGTTAAATAATAATTCCAGTATAAAAATGACGTGGCTGATAACATTTTATCAATAGATTATTCATCTGAACGACCAAAATCACTATTTACATGGACAAATAAATTTCTAAAAGAAATTCCCTTTCTCATAACAAAGGTTTGACAGCTTGGTTGTTACCATGGTAACGGTGTTTATATAAACAAACCACCTCCAAGGAATCTAAAGGAAGGATGTTCACCATAAAACTCTATCTTCTATTTCACTCTTTTACTATCTGTAAATTAGGCCTTTATTATAAATAATTATTGTATTATAAAAACATCAAAATAAGTCAATAACGAACAGTAAAGAGGCCACAAAAACTAAGTAAGATTAAAATTTCACAGGAGATTTGAACTAAGTGAACTGGCCATACTGCACAACGGCAGTAAATCAACCAAAAATAGTATCTGGTCACCTCCAGTGATGACAAATGAAGAATAAAACTCTTTAAACGTCTGTCTATTCTCTGTAATCATTGTTAAAAGACTCATACGATTGTTTTTTTAAACTACAGAGAAACTTGACACTGAGAGAATGATAGAAATATTAAAAAAACAATATAAAAGTTTTTCCAAGTGATGGTGCATGGTAACAATTCCGACAGCAAAGCACGTCATTGTAGTAAACATTGACAACCACCAATCAACGCCCAGATATATGACATCATCAGAAGCCAATGATGATACAGAATCGTTCGCGCCAAAACAGTCATGATGTGAGAGGAACACCGAGTTTTATGTTGTGCTGTTTGAATGTTCTGTCCAGTAGCTCAAATTTGCCACAATTTTCCAATTCTTTTTTTTTCTCTTCTATATTCGAAAAGTAGTTATAACTGTTTATATCCTAGCACTCAAATGATTTATTATTGAATTAACGATATTTTTAATCTTGATAAACATTACAAAAATAGTCATAAGATACTGGAAGAATTCGTACTTTTTAGCAGAATGAAATTTTCAAGCCAATTTAGAAGTAAAAATTTTAAAGCATTCAAGATTTTAAGCATTTTTTTCGAAAAGACTTAAATATGTCGGCAAACAGACATGAAAAGAATGAAGAAAAAGATAGTAACCGTGGTATTAAAAAGTACATAAAGGTTGCCAGAATGGCAAAAAATTAAAAGAAAAATTGAGTTGTGCAAATTTGGTACCTATTGAGACAAACTCTAGATATAGGAGAAAATTATCACCTGTTTTCAAGTCTCAAAAACAATCACAGAAGCTTATCTGGATGACATCAACCATTTATAGTGGTCACCCACCTAAGTATTGACCATTATGAAAGTTGCTTGCTTTCCCTTTAGCCTTTTTCATTAAGTGAAAATGGCTTAATACCCACAGTACAAACATGCTAAATACAACTTCAATAGCACCCGGAATGAAGTTACTGTTTTTAGTCGTAACTAATATATAATTCAAGAAAAATCCAGAGGATTATTCAAATAAAGTCCACATCATACGATTCCACATCAAAATCCTCACTTAGGAATTTGAAGGACTGGTGCTGGTATTAATTCCAGCTCAGTCCAAAACGAACACGCTATTTGAAAATATGGAGGAAAAGAAAAAGAGCAAAGAAGAAGAAGAGGGAGGAATCAAAAGAATATGAATTTTCATTTATTTTATGTTTTGGCCAAATATAACAGTCCTTCTGAGAGGATGTCATAAAAAGTGGCTTCTTTTGGGAAGGTTTATTGCATGAAACAGGAATTAATTATCCACAGTACTATTAATATATATTGTTTTAATATATATATGTATATAAATATATATATATATATTATATATATATATATATATATATATATATATATATATATATATATATATATATATATATATATATATATATATATATATATATATATGTTTATATATATAAAATTAATTTATATGGAATATATATTAACAATATATATATTTATGCAAGGGTTTTTATATATATATATGATATATATTTATGAATGGAAGCTGCAAAATATCTTTATTCTCTTTTCATTTGATTTTTTACTTTCTGTCAAAAACATTAAATGCTGACAAAGATACTTCGGGTTTCAGCTTATCATAAGTTTGAGGAAACGTTTAGAAATTAGGGTGGTGGGAAAATACGAATTTGAGCCTAATTGGCTGCTGAGGTTTTCGTCTTCTTATGATGGCTAACTCATCATTCCTTTACTACATTTGACATATTGTAAAAAAACCCTAACATTTCTTTTACAAGTTAGATAATAATTCCAGTATAAAGAGGAGTTGGTTTGATAACATTTTATTTTAGATTATTCATCTGAATGACCAAAATAAATATTTACATGGATAAATAAATTTCTAAAAGAAATTTTTTTCTCATAACAGAATGGTATGAATGTTTTTAGTTGTTACCATGGTAAAGATTGTTCATATAAACAAAAAACAAAAACAAGTTAGAGTTTGAAAGGAAGCATGTTAATTACAAAAAACTCTATCTTTTATTTCACAGACATTTTTTACTATCTATAAATTAGTTCTTTATTATAAATAATTACTGTATTATAATTAACATCAAAATAAGTCAATAGGTTAGTGAACTGGGAAAGGGGAACAAAAACTAAGTAAGATTACTTTTTGAAAGAAAGATTTGAACTAGAGAACTGGCATATAAAAGATGCACTAAGTCAATAAAAAATAGTACCTGGTCACCTCCAGTGACGACAAAAGAAGAATAAAACTCTTTAAACGTCTGTCTATTCGTATCTGTAATCATTGTTAAAAGAGTTTCTTGATTGCTTTTTTAAACTCCTCAGAGAAACTTGACACTGATAGAATGACGATGTTAAAAAAACAATATAAAAGTTTTCCAAGTGATGGTGCATGGTAACAATTCGTGCAGCAACTAAACGTCATTTTGACAAACATTGACAACCATCAATCAACGTCCACAGATATATGACATCATCAGAAGCCAATGACGATACAGAATCGTTCGCGCCAAAACAGTCATGATATGAGAGGAACACCGGGTTTTATGTTGTGCTGTTTGAAAGTTCTGTCCAGTAGCTCAAATTTGCCACAATTTTAATTCTTTTTTTCTCTTCTATATTGGAAAAGTCGGTGTTATAACTGTTTACATCTAGCACTCAAATGATTTTATTATTGAATTAACGATATTTTTAATCTTGATAAATATTACATAAATAGTCATAAGATAAAAAAAAAAAAGTACTTTTTAGAACAGAATGAAATTTTCAAGCCAATTTGAAGTAAAAATTTAAAGCATTCAAGATTTTGCATTATTTTCTAAAAGTGTCTTAAATATGTGAAAAAACAGACATGAAAAGAATGAAGAAAAAGATTTCAACTTTCAAATTTAAAAGAGTTTACTGTTGCCAGAATGGCAAAAAATTAAAAGAAAAAATTGAGTTGTGCAAATTTTTACCTATTAGACATAAACTCTAGATATAGGAGTAAAGTATTTCAAATTGCAAGTCTCAAAAACAATCACATAAGCTTATCTGGATGACATAAAACCATTCAAAATTGAAACCACATGAGATTTAAATTATGAAACTTGCTTACTGCACCCTTTAGCCTTTGTCAACCAAAAATAATAATTGAAAATCAACATCCAGTGACATAACATGCTAAATACAACATTCAATCTTTGATCTTGAGTTAAAATATTTATAGAACTGTAATATTTTTTTCAAGAAAAATCCTTGATTCTTCAAATAAAGTCCAATCATAACAAAATTCCACATCAAAATAAACATTACTTAAAATTTGAACAACTTTTGCAGATATTAATTTATGTTATGCTGTTTCCGAACCTTGTACAATATTTGAAAATATTGGAGGAATGAAAAGAGCTCTGTAAGAAGTAAAGAGGGAGGAATCAAAATAATTTCAATTTTCATTTAAATGCATTTTGGAAAACAAAGGCAATTAGAGGATTCATAAAAATCTTTTAAAACAAATTCATGAAACAGGAATTATTAAACAATGGAATTTATATTGACTTTTCAATTATATATATTGTTTTATGTATGCATATTACTATATATATATATAACTGTGTGTGTATTGTATATCATAAAATTAATTTGTCAATGGAATAAACTCGAAATTAACAAACCTCATGCTTAACAGTAATAAAAATTTTGAAAATAAACGTCCAGCTGAACGCATTTTTGTTACCACCCGCTTATTAAATGGGCTAATGACGTGACCATTCATATTTATGAAATTAAAAAAGCATTCCTCGAGCATTTTATTCTTTCGTTATTGACAATAATTGATTTTTAGTTAGTCATGAGTTGTCACTGTTGTCAAAAACATTTAAAATTCCTTCACGTTACTTTCGGGTTTCAAATTACGAGTAATTTGGCAGTTTCTAAACGTTTAGAATCTTCAGCAAAGGTAGGTGTAAGAACATTAATTTGAATTCTCCATGGACGTAGTGTTCTGTGTATTTTACGCATTTCTTATGAAGGTAACATTCTTAGTCTTTTTAACATTTATTCAGACTGAAATTATCCACTATAGCCAACTGAGTGAATATTAGTTGTCTCAAAAAAGTTATGTTTGTATATATAATTTTGCCAGTCTATAATAATTATTCTTTTAAAATAATATATATACTGATATTTAAAGGCATTAGAGTAAGCAACAAATCAAATGAGGATTTAGCAATCAGAGATAAATGATGCAAAGGTTTTCACGTTGTAGCTCCAGACTAGTTTGATAAGATACATATTAACCATTAAAAACAAAAACTAAGTTGAGTTCCATTAACCTTACTTGAAAGGTAGGAATAATTAGCAAAAGAGATCATATCTTCTTTATTACACTGGATGCATCTTACCCTGAAATATTAATCACATGACCAAATATTTATCTTTACCTAAAAATGCCACTTATAGTTAAAAAAAGCATGTTCCTTAATTAGACCTAAAAATTTGAAGGGTTAGTGACATCTGGCAAGGAAAGTATAGAACAAAAAACTGAATTGCATTACTTTTTGCAAAGAAAGAATGACCAAGATTGCAGGTAGTACATATAAAGGATATGTGTCAAATAGAAAGAATGAATAGCTTAAATCAGAGTGAGAATATCTTTCCATGAAAGGAGCTTTTCTCCAATATACATTAATTTGAACAAAATTCATTTTCTATCAGACTTAAAGAAGTTTCTTGAGTTGTTTGTACTCTTGACTTCTCCTCAGGGCACGAAAGCATTTGATAAATGACAATTAAAAAATGAATGAAATAACCTTGTAACAATTGGTTTCTCTTGAACATTGTGCGTGTATAACCGTGCTCGTGATTCCAAGTCCTCTTTTAACAATGAGAATAATATTCGTCAGAACAGCTCAAAGAGATAGGTCCTATAATGAACTTCCACAGTAGCAGCTCCCAAATCCTCAGGTTCTCCGTTAAGGCAAAAAGTATGAAGAAACATCCAGCAGAAATGATTTATTTATCTTCACTGAAACACTGTAGGTCCACACCAAGTGTTCAGGAGCATTTAGAACCTTTCTCATGGCTGTAAATGATGTCAGAAGAGTCGGTGCTGGGATGGACTCCTAACCAAACTCAAGTCTGGAATGAACCAACGATTTTCCATTAAAAACTATGAATTCACCTATTTAACCTAACCTAAAATTTATTATTAAGATTTACCATGGACGTTTAAAAACAAAATAAAGGCCACTGAGTTTTCTAGAAAACTTAATATCTTATAGCACACTGAAGGAGGGACGTATTTACCTTTGATTACTCTAATCTAAGTGTCTCACTTTAGGGTCCCATAAAAAGCCTGGCAAGGGGGTTGTATAAAAATTTCAACTTTCAAATTTATAAGAGTTTATCATGTTCGGGGAAACTGATTTTTATATAAACCAGAAACTTATACTTCACTTTTTACCTAAATTACATATTCCATAAACTATAACTTAACTGAAGGTACAGTATTTAAATAGAATTAGCTTAAAAATAAATCGATAAGGACAAGGAAAAAGTCAAAAACCAGTGCAAAATTAACGTCCAATCATACAGATTTAAATTCAAGAACTGGCTATACTGCGGGAAACAGAGGCATTCTGACAAAAATAATAATTGGTCAACATCCAGTGACGATAAATATGAGTTTAAAATTTATTTTTCTCTTTGAAATAATAACTAAAATATTTATAGAACTGTTTTTTTTTAAAACAAAGATCCTGGACAAAAGCAATTTAACGGATGATATAAACATTAACAAAATCTGAACAAATAAACATTAACAAAATTTGAACAAATATGTTTACAACAGATGTGTTTATGTTATGCTGAAACAAAAGATACAATAGCATAAGGGAAATTTCATTTTGAAGGTGACTTCTAACTCTGATAAGTAATGTACGTAAGCAAGTCACCATAATTTCAGTTAGTCTTAAAAAGCATAATTGACAACAAAGGTAATTAGAGGCAATTTATAAAATCAATAAAACAAATTCAAGAAAAGGTGTAAAACTGAAATTTATAGGAACTTTTCAATTATATCTATATTGTTTTCTGTCTACATATTACTGGAAATAAGTTATAACTGGGGGTATTCACATATACATTAATTTGTCAAGCTCCTGGTACCAGTATATGGTGGGTCTCCTCTTGGGACTCTTAACTCGAAATTCCGCCAACCTCATGCTTAACGATATAAAACATTTTGATAAACAATATCACAGTATGAACGCATCTGGTTACCACCCGCTTATTAAATGTGCATGCTCTAAGTCAATAATCGGGTCCATGACCTAATTAAAAAATACATTCCTCGAGCATTTTCAGTCTTTCTATTATTAGTCCAATAAATATTTTTACGAGTCATGAGTTACTGCTGTAATCAAATGTCATTAAACTGGGGGTAATGGGCCTTCATGTTCTGTCGGTGTATTCATTTTCAAAGAATGATGTGGTCAGTTGCACTAATTAGGGTTTTGCCCCCATCTGTCGAAGTAGGTGCACAGTGACCCCATAATAAGAGTATGTCCTCAAGATGGATATTCTTGATGACTTCCTTGCCAGTGAATATTTTGCACACCTTCCAGCCACACTCTGTGAGTCCTTCTCTAACACTTCTGAATTCTACACATGGCCCTCCAATTATATATCCATATGTCGACTGGAATATATATTATATATATATATATGATATGGTTAGCAGGTTGTGATATAGCATATATATATACAAGATATATCCATCCCTGTATATATCTGCAGGTCGCCTTCCATATATATATATATGATTATATATTTGATAAGTGAGCATGAAGTACCCCAAATCAAACAAAGGATATAGGCAATCAGAGATAAAATGCAAAGGTTTGGGATGAGCAGACGTGGGCATATTATCCCACTAGTGCTTATCAAGGATACATATTAACCTAACCTAACTGAGTAAACTAAGCTGTAATGCCACCTCCATTAACCTTACTTGGGCAGGATACATCTCAGCTTTAGCTGCCAGAAATCATATCTGGGTCTTTACACTGGATGCATCTTACCCTGACCTATATTAATCACACCTGACCAAATATTTATCCTTACCTAAAAATGGTGCCACTTATAGTTAATTAAAAAGATCTTCTTAATCAGACCTACTAAACATTAACGAACTAGGGTGTTGTGTTCTGTTCGAACAATAGGGCTCCCTCCACGGAAGAGTCATCCCCACCTATCACCTGAACCTTGACCAGAATTAAGTCAATAGTACTTACAGGAATATATCTAAACCTGGATACCTTTTCCTAGCTTAACCTAGAGTGCCATGTTTTACCTGACTGGGACGCTTGGAATCCACTAGGCCAATTCTAAATTTGAATAAAATTCATGTCAACAGTACTTATGAGGAAATTTCCTGACCTGATGTACCCTGACTTCTACTAATCAAGGGCACAGTTCTATTTGACAAGAGGCTTCTTCTCCTAGTCTCCCCATTAACCTTGTCTAAGAATTATGTGAAAAGTACTCACATGTATATTGCATATCATAACCCAAGCTCGGACCCCAAGTCCTGTTTTAACAGTGAATTAATATTACGTCAGTAGTGCTCAAAGAGATAGGTCCTATAATGTAACCTACAGCAGCAGACCAAGATCCTCAGGAACATCTCAACCTTAACCCAAAAACTTATGACAGTAGCAATTACAGAAATGTCCTAGGCTGATTTATCCTTCAGTAAACACAGGGTACCAGTTCCAAGTGTTCAGGGAGCTTCTATCTTTGAACACTTTTTAACCTTGCCAGTAAATGATGTCAGAAGAATGTACAAGGATACATCCTAACCAAATCTACCAACCTAACCTAAACTATAGTCCCATATCCTGCCTGGTAGGGGACTTAGCGCACTGGGCCTAGTTTAACCTAACCTAAAATTTATATCATTAATACTTACATGGATATATCCTAGACTAACCTACAGGGTGTGACAAGGTTGGAGTCTGCGGCAACTTCATCTAATCACCTGGTGGAAAACCTAAGTCAACATATTGCCACTGTCTTGAAGCTTCTTCATTTAAAGTCACCCCTTAGATCTAACCTCAGGAGCAGGGGTGTGGTCCCATAACCTGCCTGGCAAGGGGCTTAGAATTCAAAACCATAACTAACTAAGGCTGACCTGAGGTTCTTGGCATCAATGACCATTTTCATTCATTCTGTTCTTCACCAGTGAATGACCCTATGGGTCCCAGATGCCCCTTGGCTTTTATGTCCTGGTCCAATCACATATTCTGACTCCAATACTTTGACTGATGAAGGGGTGTGGCTTTCAATAGGAGTTGCCCCCAAAGGTGAATAAATATGATTTTGTCCATGTATTCACAGGGTACATCCTAATTAAAGTAATGATGAAAACCTAGAGCCCCTGTCCATCCTGTCTGGCCTCATCCACTAGTGGAAAGGGCATGGATGAGGGCTTGGGCAGGATGGCATTAGTTTATCATGCCCAAAATTCAGGCCTAAAACTGGTAGGTGGTGGGAAAGGATGGGGCACGAGGCTAGGTCCTAACCTATCCTGAAAGGAAGCAAGACCTTGCAGACTTGATAAATACACTATATCAAACCCGGTTGTCCTGGAACCTTGCTGAATATAAGAGGGCAGTCCCCATACACTCCAATCGAACATTGGCAACATCATAGGCCCCTGCGGTTTTGTGAAAGGGCAGGTCTTTCAATGAGGGTCGACAGCAAAGTGGGGCCTGCAACACACACTTGTGGTGTGTGTGTGTGTGTTTGTTTGCCCGTACAGGCATTTATGTATGTAGGTATAGGCCCATGCACTGATGAGGACACTATATATATATATAGGCTGCACACTATATATATATGACCGCTCCCAGTGTTACTGATATAGCAGGGGCATCATCACCATCTTCTTCTTGCTCCTACAGAATATTTATATATATATATTTTTTACAGCCATGACAAACACTATATCTCTATATACAAGACCTTCCTTGGCTCATGCTGCACTCCACAGTTATTTTTAACGAGCATTGATGGAAATGAGGACCTCTCATCTTCACTGCTGCACACTGCCGGGGCTGGGGTCTGATCTCCACATCGGACGTGGCTCTTGATTTTTATTTCATGCTGGGGCATGGAAGTAATTTTTTATGGCTGCCTCATATGTAACACTGCCATTAAGGCATCTACACTAGCAAATGGAATCTCCACGAATTGACAGAGGTCTCACCCTTTTCAATATCTCATCCCTTTTAAACCTACCATAGCATTACTAATAAGCATATATTCTGGGCAAATCTATCATAACAGGTTACACTGGAACAATCCATGGCTTTTTGAGAGCACTTTGCAAAAATATTTAATTGACTCCTCACTTCTTCCCATATACCAAAAACTCTTGCCTATACGGCCTGATGTTCGAAGTACTCAATGGGAACCATGGCCCCTATAGCTATCCAAACTAGTGAGACATATTCTACCTGGCATCACAGGGAGCTTCTATCTTTGAACACTTTTTAACTCTGGGGTGCAGTAAATGATGTAATATGTTGAACTGCAATGGTTGAAGGATATAGCCAAGCCACTGTGTCAAATCTACCAAGTCCTAAGGCCTACGACATAGTCCAATATCACTGCTCTGGTAGTGGACTTGGGCTGGGGCCCTGGGACTAGTCTTAGACACAAGCCACTAAAATTCATATCATTAAGGGCTTGCATGGATATATCCTCTTCGGCAACCTACATTGCTGAAGAGGGGTGATCTGCAACTCAACTTATCATGCCTAAAACCTGGAGGATCAACAGTGTCCTTTTCATGGGAAAGACGGTCATCCTGGTCAGACATCCTTAATCCTTAGGGTCCAACATCCTACTGGCTGGGCTTAGAATTCAAAACCAGGAAACCAGTCGGAGGCTGCCAGTTCTTATCATTTCCATTTTCATTCATTCTCATCAGAGGCGTGAATGACCCTAGGGTCCCAGTGCAGCGGGAAACATAAATCACATATTCTCCTCCATGACAACATACATCACACAATCAACCATCCTGGAGACCACAAATATTGCCTAAATATGATTTTGTAGTATTCACAGGGGTACATCCTAACCTAAAGTAATGTAACCTAGATTCCCATATCCTGTCTGGCCTCATACTAGAGGTTATTCTACAGGTACATTAGTTTATCCTTGCCTAAAATTCATGCCTAAAATTCATGCCAGTAGTACTTATAAGGATATGCTCTAACTAACCTAACCTAACCTACCCTAACTTTAACTAACCTCTTTCATCTCTATATCAAACCCATACATTTGAATCCTTGCCAGTATATATATATATATATATATATATATATATATATATATATATATATATATATATATATATATATGATTATAGTATATATATATATATGTGTGTGTGTATATATATATGTATTTATGTATGTATGTATGTAGGTATATATATATGTGTTTATATAAATATATATATATATATATATATATATATATATATATATATATATATATATATATATATATATATATATATATATGTATATACATATATACATATTTATTTATATATATATATATATATATATATTTATATATATATATATATATATATATATATATATATATATATATATATATATATATATATATATATATATATATATATATATATATATATATATATATATATTATTATTTTAAACAAAAATGTTATATCCGTGGATAGTAATGCATTGTTTGGTCTTTCATGGACTATTTGATTTTTTATTTAGCTAACAAAGTAATTTTTTTAACTTTTAGCTTGCGTAGTCAGCAACATTCACAGGCATGTATCCTAGCCTAATCTCCACTAATTGACATACGGCCCCTGCACCCTCCCTTAACCTTGCCTAAAACTTACAGTAGCAGTACTAATAGGAATATGTCCTGGGCTGACCTATCATAACCAGGGTTACTAATAGGAATATGTCCTGGGCTGACCTATCATAACCAAGGTTACTAACAGGAATAACCAAGGTTAATGTGTTTTAAATGACTAGGTACTTCTTCCCCTGTATATCATTAACCTTGCCTATATGTGATGTTAGTAGTACTCAACGGGATATGTGTTAACCTATCCAAACTTAAACTAGTGTCCCATATTCTACCTGGCCAGGGGCTTAGGATCTACTGTGCATGGTTTAACCTTACCTGAAGATTGTGATAATAATACAGGGATACTCCCCAGCCTGATGTTCAGTAACTGACCAGAGGCATCTGAAACTTTCCCTAACCTATAGACAAAATTAACCTTGCCTAAAACTTCACTAATAACACTCACAGGGTACATATAACATATCATGTAACCTAACCTAGGGCATGGCATCTTACCTGACTGAGGGAGCTTTGGTCCTCCTGGGAACCCAAAAACCATTCTCCTTAACCTTCTATGCACTTGGTTTATTGGAAACATCTACACATAATTAAGTATGATGATACTCAAATGACTTTCAAAATAATAAATAAATAAGTGAAAAAATAAATGGAACAGATTTTAATTAAAAATGCCTTGGGTCCTCTTTCACACATTAAGCTTCTTTAAAGAGAGGTACAAAGGTTATCCGTATGTAGCCTCATTGTTCCCTCGTGACGTTGGCGTCCTGGTTCTTTACTACATTCAAATTTCGCAGCATGAAAGATTTATTGTCCACATCAGAACACTTCCAGACAAAGAGAAAGGAAATTATAGCGTCAATGGCGAGAGAGCCTGTTGCTGAGCCTCGTGGTCACACCAAGCCAGTCAGAAGAGAAAGTTCTGTCGAGAATCCGTAACGGCGATCCAAAACCCTCTCTTGACGGCAACGGTTCACGTACCTACTAAAGATATAACCATAGGAAATCAAGGCTTGCGGCAATCAAGCTCGTCAGACAATCACTTCCCTTCAAAAAAAAAAAAAAAAAAAAAAAAAAAAAACATAAAGATCAAGACATCTCGCAGCTTCCTCTACCGGATGTCAGGGATAACTATTTCGTTCTCTTTTATTTTTCTTTGACGAAAAAAAGGAGACAAAGAATCTCCCAACTAAAAAGAAAATAGAGCATCATGACGGAACATCGTCATTAATGTGGCAAATGGATTATTTAATTCTGGGACTTCCTGTGGGGTCATTAATGTGAGACCTTCACACAACTCAGGAAACATAATTAGCGGATTGCATCCTTTTTCAAAATACTAAGTACATATGTGTATACCTACATACATACGTTCTGTGTGCGCACGAGTGTGTATGTGTGTGTGTGTGTGTGTGTGTGTGTGTGTGAGAGAGAGAGAGAGAGAGAGAGAGAGAGAGAGAGATAATCACTCCAAAAGATGATTGTCTACCACCCTCCCTTCGGTGACGTGATCCTTGCACCTAACCCCACCTGACCCCAGAAGCGACACGCTTGACACTGGGCAGCCAGGTCAGGGCCACATGCACCTGCCCCGCCGCCACATCCGGCGGGAGTTATCCCAGGCTTCGGAAAAGATGATGCCGAAGGTCATGGCCCTCCTGCAGACGACGTTTGCGGGCGGCAACGGGAAGAGGTCGTCGGGAGTGGGAACACTCGCTGTGAGTATGGGAGATGATGATGCTCGTAATGGCGATGAGAAAAGGGACAGGAGTTGGGAGATCGAGAGGAAAATGAAAGGTCATTAAAATAAAGAACGGAAGAGAGAAATTGAGATTTCTTCCCAGCCTCGTGTGAGGAGGGAACACAAGATGGCAAAAGGCCACCCTCCCCCCCCCACCGCTCTCCCCGAAATTAAAAGGAAAATTATGGGTAGAGACACTTCTACGACGTCTTCTGTTATTATGGGTCAAAGGACGCTCTGCCTGTCACGTGGAGCTCGTTTTCTGTTAGCCAGATAAAGAAATACTACATATCTTTACATAAAAGATCCTTCGTCATTTTCTACTTCGTATTATAAACGGTCTGTTCGCCTTTCGTGCTTGTAGATGCGTGAATAAAAAAAAAAAGGAGAATTTCACGCTGTATAACATGCAAACATTAGCACTACTTTGACATCAAAGGCCTTCTCCCCAAAAGAAGTAATAAAAAAGTCCACTGCCGCAAATCAGTTCATCATTCTACGGCACCAGACACCACCTCTGTGCAACTTTCAAGCGCAGATCTCTGCGAGACACGAAGCTGCTTGCAAGAGATGCCAGGCAAACGGAAGTGTCGTTGCGACGTCCGCCCCTCCGTCTTGCGCGGTCTTTAGAGAACAGGTTTTTTGAAGCGTGACTCAGTCTTGCTCGCTCGCTGCTGCTGCTGCTGCTGCTGCTGCTGCTGCTGCTGCTGCCCTCGGGAGATACAACAAAAAGAACCGGACACATTTTAGCATCCGGACACATTTTAGCATCGATCCGTACCATTAGATTTTCTCTGAAGTTTTTTTGTTTCGATTCTTCTCCATTGCCCTCTGGACGCTTTGCCTTTGTTCTGACGGTGCGTCTTGGAGCAGAATTTCGACGACAAGCTGTTCTCCGCTGGAGTCTTTTTCTTTTTATCTTTAAAGTGTTTCAGATGACTATAATGAACTACGATATAGTCCGTCTGATCACTTACAACCAAAGCTTTTACAAAAAATCTTTTTGTGGGTTGAAAATGTTTGGATTTACTCAGAATATACTTCGATCTGCTTGCAGCCATTCATCTATTCATTTTGATCTGATGATCAAGACATTGTTTGTACGTTGTTGCCGCAGTTTCATTAAAATTTGAAGATATCACACTTAACTGCTACAGCCGAATCTCCATTTTATCCTCCGCACTCATTCACTTAATATAGACACTTTTACTACTTGTGCATATCTATATTGCAACTGTCCATAACACTGTCACTTGCACCCCAAGTAATTGCCTTATTTCCTTCGTTATTTTTCTTAGGTTTCCCTCGACATCTCCTCTACGTTCCACTCCTCTCCTGCACCGCCTTATCTCCGCCTCTTCCTTGACCTCGCGACCTTTCTTGCCTCGATTGCCCTCTTCCTTGTGACCTGTGAGATACGCACACACGACATTACTGGCCGGATGCTGGAACACGTTAAAAAATAACACTTCCTGTCATCTGCCTCTTGCCCTTTTACCCTCCGAAGTCTCAGATCTCCGATCTCCTGCCCTTTACCCTTTGACACTCTCGGATGTAAGAAGGAGGAGGAGGAGGAGGAGGAGGAGGAGGAGGAGGAAGAGGAGGAGTAGGTAAGGAAGACAAAGGATAAAAAGTCGGGAAAGGAAAGAAGCGAAAAGATCTCTTTCTCTCTCTTCCCAAAGAGCCAGAGAGGATGCTCGACAATTGTGGCTTTTTCCTTGAGTTTCCCCTATTGTCCTCATCCCGTTTTTTATGCAATGGTGCCGTAATTGGCGTCTATTTTCCCAAGTACGGAGATGTGTTAAGACGTTCCCTGAGAATCTTGGATTCAATATGAAAAAAAAATCTATTATGTTTTTGTACGATATTCTGAGAGGCTTTCAGAACGTTGAAGTTTTTACCTTTTTCACCTTTATGCCTTTACTTTTAGACTTGTTTTTTTTTTCAAAAAACTTGTCTTCGATTATTTTTTTTTTTATTATAACACGCATACTGGGCTATAAATCCGGTTCCCGCTATACGCATTAAGTCTCATGTTTGAGCATTATACGTGCATACACGCATCCACCCATACACGCACACATACATATATGTATATATATTATATATATATATATATATATATATATATATATATATATATATATATATATATATATATATATATATATATATATATATATATATATATATATATATATATATATATATATATATATATATATATATACATATACATATATTATTTTGATGTTTGCTATTTTTCTGCAACTTCGCTTTCCTTCTTTCGGGAGTCACTAATGCTAAAAAAAATTGTGAAATTCAAGACACCTAGATCCATTAACCTTAATATTGCACAAATTCGGACACCTGTTTTGATATTTTACACTTTTGACATTTTGCACTTTTTCGGTTCATCAGTACCTTGAATAAAGCTTACCCTTGGAGCAATTTCTGTTGAGATATGTTAGCAGTCACTGACTGGCTGGTGATCCGAGCCAGCGAACCACAAGACTAGACATTTCGTCTCTTTTCATCCACGATCATTTGATTTTGTGATTTTCCACCGATGCTAATCATTTCTTGGGGTTTTGTTAGGGTATCTGATCTTGCCAGTGGAGACCAGTATGAAGCAGTTACGATCTGCCTCCTAATGGTAGAAATAAGTGAGTTACAACAAATGATAGTTTTAATGGCTGCACCTTATTGCACCTATGAAAACGTGTCACTCAGAATCTTCAGTTACCCAAAATTGGATAGAGACGAATAATGCAGTCTTGACAAAGATATTGATTAATGTTTACTATTGCATATAAATTTGTATTCATAAGAAAAGATCAAAACAGAACAATTTAATTTAGAGACCAAAATAGCCCCCAGTCAGCCCAGTTTTAGCTGTTTCATTATACCCCAAATTGTTTCAGTAATCGTTTTGCTCCGAGATTCTCGAACCAGGGCCGGATTAAGCTGGTGGGAGGCCTGGGGCCCACTGTCGTGGGAGGCCCCCTTTCCAACTCCTATTGCATACACTACAAACTATTGTCTATATATAAACTATATTATAAACTATAATCTATATACAAACTATATTATTAAATTAAAATGTATTGTTTTTATTGGTGGGAGGCCCGCCTCTTGGTGGGTGGCCCGGGGCCCAGGCCCCTGGCGGCCCCCTTTGAAAATGATTAGGCAGTAATGTTAGCCCACTGATGAAAACGAGCTGGGTTTGCCTGTTGTCTCCTAGTAACGAGGTACCCAGCCGTGCCCTTTCGGGCAATGGTTATCGTAAAACTCTAACGTCTCACTAACACCCATCCCGTGGAAAACCGTGCTTTAGACGCCCATCGAAAATGGCGCAGCGCAATTCTGAAACAACTGCCTGAGTCTGAAAACAATGAATGGGTTGGGATGTGTTATGGCTTAGAATATCAGAAGAGAAAACTGAAAACAGTTAGTGATAAATATCCTTCACCGTTTACTGTTAACTGTCTTTGTTGTTAAAATCATACCCTTGACTACAGACACACATAGTTCATACGTACAAACATGCATACAAACGGATTCTCAAAGATATATTCCAAAGGATTTCTACTGTTTCATCACAAGCTGAGACCATATTCAATATTATCGTGAATACATAAATGCAATGGGCTATGTATACATTCCTGTTCTTTCTGGACGTGTCCAGATAACGGCACGGTAAAAGCCAGTACTGGTGTGATCCAAATAATTCATCAATTGCAAAAGCAGATGTAAATGAGGTTAGATTTGTACAAACATTCTGAGTGTAAATAATCACCACCCTTTCACGAAGTCATTGTCTTCATTGTAAAGGTTTTAATTTCAATATTGTTCTCATATCACAGTCGCCATTATTATTACGACTTTCAGACGTAAGTTTAGTCAAGTTTCAGGTTAAAACTGACAACTTCTTTCAATGTAGTTCATCAGCAGAGTTAAGTAATTTCTACCGCTCTCGGTAAAGTCATTCATGTGAAGCCATTTCTAAGAATAATTGAACAAAGTGCAACGATTTTCTCGCGTCCAAATTGGTTTGTGATTCAGGACAGGAGAATTAACATTGGCTTGTGTGATGATACCGGATAAAGCGCCCGGATTTTGTTTGTTTGTGCTCCCTGTGTGGGATGATTAGTTCATTCCATAATAAATTTGAATTTATCAGCCCACTATCACATAAAATGTTTTATTTTTTTGATAATCTTTAAAAACTTTCGTAGCTCTTGGCAGCATTCTTCAACGTGGTGAATGTTTAACTTTATTTAACATCTAATTTCATATTTCAACAAAAGGGAAGAAAAAATCAGTGAGAAGAAAAAAATAATGAAGAATACGGTCGACCTCCAGAAACTGGTTTCCTTCAATTGTGTCGCTTATAAGTGATTATGTAACGGAGTGACTGTACTCTTATGCATGAAAACGCATAAATTGGTTCATATGAAAACGAAAACATATGTGCTTATGTATCGATACGCATACACAAACACACACATGTATATATATATATATTATATATAAATATATATATGTATATGTGTGTTTGTTTATCTCTATGATATATGTGTGTGTATGTGTGTTTTTATATATATATATATATATATATATATATATATATATATATATATATATATATATATATATATATATATATAATATATATATATATATATATATATATATATATATATATATATATATATATATATATATATATATATATATATATATATATATATATATATATATATAATGTGTGTGTGTGTTAAAATATACAGTGGTCACTGGTACATTTTAACTGCTGGAAAGTCAGATAGTCGATGACCAAAGTCTCATCAACTACCCAACCCATATTGCACCACTCACCTTCATCTTACATGCATTCTCCGCTTCCTGGATACAAATGCCTTTCCTTTCCAGTAACTCTTAGACGCCATCTATCCAGCTCTTTCCAGGTCTTCCTTCCTCATTATAAATACTTATGACTTGTCTATTCTTTTCACCAATCATTAGTCCTTTAATATTTCCAACCGTCTCATTCTCGTTCGATGTCGTTGATATTATCCACGGTCGAATGACGTTATTCATCTGTAAACAATAAAAGAAGGTTGGCCATAAATATTTTCATATCACGACGCATCAGGATAACATTTAGCATGTGTTGTTGGATGGATTAACTCCATCTCCCAAGCAAGTATGGGCTGTTCAATCATAATTATCATTAAACTAGTTCAAAATTGATCAGAGATTTCCAGTACTTTTTTGGCTCTATTCCAAGTTGAAACAGAGCTGTCCACCTTCAGTATGGAAATGTCGACTGCACTCTCATTCCTGCCCAGATAATCCCTGCCTATTGGTCCTCGTGAGAACAGAAATGCCTACTCTTATATCGACGGAGCTCTTGAACACATTGCATTATTATTCTTTATTACTGTTTGGGCACAAGTGTATTTTACTGAAGGGACTTAATTTTCATTTTTCGTTGCGAAGTCTCATGATCAAGCAATATAAAAATTTTCCTGTATAAATTACATATGCTGTGGGTTGGCCACAGTCAATGCTGGTTACTTTCGAGCGATAGTGCGACAAACAGGTGTTAAAATACTGTACAAGTGTGGTGGGAATTCAGGCGCACATTTGATTAGCTCCTTTATATAATGGTGCTGTTGTTTTTCCGAATGGAAGTGTGTGTTACGTTGCTGTATATCAATATATTTGGACTAGGAAAAACTGTACAAAAGAGAAAACGTCCCACGGACATATGTGTTGTGTAGCAAGTGTTAAAAGTAATGTATATGAGTATTGTTATTCCATCTGGGTATTCCTTTGACCTTATTTCTTTAACTGGGAGAATACTGATTTCTGCGTGTAACCGACCAGAGTGAGACCACAGGTAATATATTTTAATGGCGGTTCTTTGAACACGCCAGCTTTGTTGATACTGTAAAATGTAAAAAAAAAAAAAAAAAAAATGATAAAAATAACGACTCTGAAATTAACGCTACATACTTCATGCATGAAATAATCGAGTGATGTAAAAAGTTTTATTAGCCCAAATGAGTCTGAAAATAAAAGCTGTCTCTTAGAAGGGAACTGGAAAGTAACGAATATACAGATACAGGTCGCTGAAGCTTCTTTCAAGGTAATGGTGTCTCCAGATCAAATTATTTACTCTGAAAAGATTTTTCCTTTTACAATTATTTGTTGATAAAGGATTGCAGACGCATTGTTGCACAGACTGTGCTAGCTCAGGGGGCCACTGCTGTAATAAAGAAAAATCTGGACCTACTTTATTGCAACGTTTTTCTTTTAATTGGATGTGCATATATATATATATATATATATATATATATATATATATATATATATATATATATATATATATATATATATATACATATACATACATACATACATACATACATACATATATATATATATATATATATATATATATATATATATATATATATATATATATATATATATGTGTGTGTGTGTGTGTGTGTGTGTGTGTGTGTGTGTGTGTGTATGTGTGTGTTTATGTACTTATATATAGGCTACATATATAGTATATATTTGTACATATAAATTTATTTATGCATATATATATATATATATATATATATATGTATGTATGTATATAAATAGACAGATAGACAGACAGATAGATAGATATATAGACAGTTACACTATGGCTGTTTCCCTTCAAAAGGGGTGGCACCTGAATGGTAAATCCTTTTGGCGTCTAAGACAGTCTCTAGGAACGCGGCTGTTAATCTCACGTCCTTCTTCCCAAGCCAAGCCGACGCTGATGCCCACTCACTGCTGGGTGAAGGACGGGAGAGATCCGCGGACCTAGGAAATGTGATCCGAGTACTGTACAACTCAGCCACGGCGCCCAATTACGCCTAGGGACGTTAACTAGACACATTCGTCCTTCCTCAATGGAATATTTGAATTAACTGAAGAAGGAATGCTTCGACTACATTTTCAAAAGATGAGAAAAAAAATAGACTCATCGCCCAATTACGCCTAGATACATTAACTAGACATATTCGTCCTTCCTCAATGAAATATCTGAATTAACTGAAGAAGGAATGTTTCGACTACATTTTCACAAGCTGAGAAAAAAAAGACAAAATAAAAAATAGACTCATCGCCCAATTACGCCTAGATACCGTCAATGAAATATCTGAATTAACTGAAGAAGGAATGCTTCGACTACATTTTCGTAAGATGAGAGAAAAAAAAAAAAATAGACTCATCACCCAATTACGCCTAGATACATTAACTAGACATATTCGTCCTTCTTCAATGAAATATCTGAATTAACTGAAGAAGGAATATTTCGACTACATTTTCGCAAGATGAGGAAAAAAAAAAAAATAGACTCATATGTGCTCTACCATCCGGCACCAACTGGAGACTGCCACTTTACTCACATCACAAATTCTGACACATCTCTGTGCGTGCCTCCATTAGGCCTTACATCCCATACCAGTTTTCGCTTTATTTGCTACGAGGTCATCCTGCTGGGTAATTTTAAATCTAGGTCGGGTCTAAAGGGAAAAGGAAAACAGGTTGTGATGATGATAATAATAATAATAATAATAATAATAATAATAATAATAATAATAATAATAATAATAATAATAATAATAATAATGAACGTTAACACTGATGAGGAACACCGTTCAGGTGTTCGAAAGTCTTTGGTTTTTTACATAGTAATATATTTACGATATAATTGTGGATTTTTATTACTCAGATTGTTTTTCACGAAATTGTGAATCTGTTAGCAATAATAATAATAATAATACTTCAGATCATGACCAAATACAAGCACCATATGTAGATATAAAAGAGTCAGTACAAAAATACATAAATAGAATTTGTACAGTTATAATCATAACACTGCTACTACTACTACTACTACTACTACTACTACTACTACTACTACTACTACTACTAATAATAATAATAATAATAATAATAATAATAATAATAATAATAATAATAATAATAATAATACATGCGGCATACATATAACAGCAGCGCTGGGAACAAGAGACGTTAATAAATAGTGTACATAGGAGGTCAGGCAGTAAAAAAAAAAAACCTATAGCATTAATGATAGAAAAAGGAAATCAAGGATCAAATTAAAGATAAAAATGAGATTGTTCGTTTCAAATGGACTGGGTGTTCGGATTCAGGGAGAAGTTGATAAATCAAGCACGCAAAGTCAAAATGATAAAATTGATAAATCCTGCTAGCAAAGTCAAAACGATTTTATCCCAGAATATGAATGCCTCTGCGAGGAGGTCATCATAGCTGGGTGATTTCTTACGAAGCAAATTTTCCATCGCACTTCTGCCATACGGTTGTCGAAATGAACAGTATGTTATCCATGGAGGTTTTTTTATATTGAACCTGCAGTACCTCAGCGTAAGTTCCAACCGGGTTCTCACCTGTCTCATCACTAATGCAGTGTCACGTGTTGCATCCACAACGAAAACAATTCCCGAGAGCGGAACTTTTAGACCAGTATGTTACGGGAATTACTGTATTGTCTACGGGAATCTGTTCAAATCCAGACAGACACCGGCTGTATTAGAAAAGCAGTTACTTAGACCTTTCCTGTACTGGTCATTCCTACAGCAAGGGTTGTTTCAAAGCATGGTAACTGCAAGTTGTTGTGGCTTTTTGACGGATCTTAAAGGCCAACATAATGATAAGCAGTTTTCACTAGGGGGTTCAAAGCAGGGAAGGATGGGATGTTGAATTTATCCTGCACTGCAGTGGATGTGATATTAGGCTGCTGCAAGATCATGTCGAGCGTTACAGTACATAATAGATTTGTACAGGTAGTGAGATGTAATGCAGCCAGAATACTGCTCTTATATTACTCCTAGTTTGCATGATGTGAAGAGTGATTTTGTCAAAAGCATGTTAGTTCGTCGAAAAAATTATTTCAAGGGATAAACATTAACTCCTTCAACCATACATACTGAAACATAGATACAGCTTTGTAATTTTCATAAGAGCATGTTGTTTTGATCAAAATATGTGTGCCTCTCCCAAGGCATATAAATATCACTTGAAGGCTTAACATCATCTACACTTACTTGTACATGAGTAATCTATTGCTCTAGTAAGTCTAGACTTTGTTACTGATGTCATCTTGAGTCAGTCAGGGAAGAGTATTGCAGATAACAACGTGACTTCGCTTCTCAGATGCCTGGCTTTGTGTCTCGTGATTATCAGATCTCCGTCCTTTTACCAGATGTAACCGTTTCAGTTTTTCCAGCTGGTCTTAGCACACAAGCCATCGTTCTCATCAGAGAAGTGGCAATCGGTTTAAAAAAATCTCGCGAGTCACGTTATATAGAGGCATAGAAGAAAAGGAGCGGTAAGGGTCATTTGGACATAAGGGCAAGAACATGGCACTTCAAGGAAGATGTGGGCACTTTGGCTTTGCATAGCATTTCCTCAACTCTTGAACATGTAGATGGGAGAGAAAACAGCTGATGCCCGTCTAACACGGATTGTTGAACCTGTGTTACCCTCTCGAAAGCCACCAGTTCTCCTTTATCGCCGTTTTATTGATCATTCTCTCCACTTTCATCGACACAGTCAATGAAATCGAATTTGTTTCGTTGCCACATCCATAATTATCGCTTTGCTTTCATCAGCACTTCAGTATCTTACCCAGTTGATTTCATCGCCACTTTCATATTGTGTTCTTTTCTGCAGTGGCAAAAGCCCTCTTACACCATGTGACTTTTATATCCGCTTGTACCATACACCAAATGCATTTAAAACTACTGCATTATCTTGATCTTCACAGTTCTAAACACTTTGTGCGTGAAGGGGTTTAGTAACATGAAGTCAACAACACTCAAAGGCTGCCTGCCCGCGCCAGCGTCAAACTCATATAATTACGTATTCTGATCTCCCCGAAAGGGTTAGCTGTTGGGATCCGATAAAAATTTTACAAGTTAAGAGGATGCATAACCTCAATATAGATTTTCAGCGCATGAATAATGATAAAGAATACTAAACAATATGCACTGTTATGGCGAGTAGGATTTAAAAATCACTCTCGAACAGTTACATTTTTGCCTCTCTCAAAACCTAATCACTTGTCGCCAGTTACGAGGTCCGCTTTCGGCGATTTTTTTTTTTTTGTATCGGAAATCTGCATAAGCCTCTTGTGTAATCCTACTAACGAAACAAACAAAACAATGAGAGAAACCCAACAAAAGCACGGCCCCCGTGGCGGGGGCAAACAAAGTGTTGAATAGACCATCTTCACACTCTTTGTCCGCATCGCCCAAAGTCATCCGTCTCTCTTAGACCTCTTGATAAACCCAGGAACAGTTTCCTCATTAGACACAATTGAGAAAATTGCTTACGGTAAAATGACAATTTGATTACCCACGCAATTAGGGCGGAGGCCTATGACAGGTGAGGAATGAAGGCACCTTTAACTGCCATCTCTGCTCCGGTAATTTTTTTCCTTTGCCTCCATCATTTTCTGCCCCAGTTTTTTTCTGTTTTTATATGAATGCTTCTGGTTTCACTGATTCCAGAGAATTGTAATTCAGCTGTTATATAAACAGGCGGGAGTTCATTTACGCTGTCATTATTAAAATTTTCATCAAAATTTACTGTATTTTTCATTTATATAAATATTTTCCATGTCATTATCTTTATTCCTCATTTTCATTCTTCTTCTTTATCTTCTTCTTCTTCTTTTCCTTCTTCTTCTTCTTATTTCTTTATAATAATAATAATAATAATAATAATAATAATAATAATAATAATAATAATGATTATTATTATTATTATTATTATCATTATTATTATTATTATTATTATTATTATTATTGTTATTATTATTATCATCATGATTATTATATACAACATAACCACAGCAAGCCAGAATGGCTGAGTCGTTACAGGATCAAGCAGTAATCTGTCTCTAAAATTTTTTAGTCCTTTCCAAGCTTAAGGGTTTTAAATGTATTTCTAACAATACACCAAATTTAATACACAAGAAAAAAGTCATATTTTATCCTCATCTTTAAAGAGCGTGACTACTTGACGTGGCTACTCTTTCTTCATGGCAGTCATAATGACCCTCATGACTGTCATCATAATCCACATTAAGATAGTCATGCGATTCATTATTACCGTCGTGTACGTCATTGCTTTTTCACGGTTAAGTTAAAATAATGTAGAATTTTCATTGAATAGTTTCTAAAATGACTGAAAAACCATTCAACTTTACTCTTTGATTTAACACCTTCTGAATTATGATTGTCATCATGATCAAAATTAAGATAGCAAAGCGATTCATTATTACCGTCGTGGATGTCACGGTTTTTTCACGGTTGAATAAAAATAACATAGAATTTTCATTGAATACTGTCTAAAACGACTGAACAACCATTCATTTTTACTTTTTACTCAGCGCCTTCTGAATTTTTATTAGACACGGAGTTCTCGCAAAACACCTTGAGCAATAGAGAACTTCTCATTTTTAAGTAAAGAAAGAACAAAAAACAAAGCTTACTTGGTTCTCGTTAGTTCTTCTTGGGGCGACTGAAGAAGAAGAAGAAGAAGAAGAAGAAGAAGAAGAAGAAGAAGAAGAAGAAGAAGTCGATGTGGTGGACGGGGCACAGGCGGCAGACAACATGGAAGGGTCATCTGAAAGCGAGGGTTTGGATAAGTTACTGTGGTACCTCATTACGGAATAATGATGGGTAAGTAAAACTGACTACGTTGACAGTTAAAATAAACAAACACACCATGCACAGTGATCAAGTGCTTGCCATTAGGTTTATTTTTCTCAGTTTCAGGGAAAAGTCTGTTTGACCCACAAAAAACACTCAAGGCTATAGCCTTACCATTCAGGCCATTTTTGGGCACCACTGCAATATGACCGACTTGCATTCAGTTGTACAAATGTCGCCATTTTCCATGCATAATGATCTGTTGCTTGCCATTAGGCTGCATTTTTCTCAGTTTCAGGGAAAAGTCCGTTTGACCCCAAAAAAAAAACACACAATATATATATATATATATATATATATATATATATATATATATATATATATATATATATATATATATATATATATATATATATATATATATACATACATACATATATATTACTCACCTTCAAGCTAAGTATACTTCCGTAAATGTATATTTATACGTAAGCACTGGAAAGTTCGTAATTTTCCTCTTGTTACGAAAATCTCTTATCTCTCTGCTTTATTTCTTCAACTCCTGAGATTTAAAATGAGGAACACAGATGGGAAGTTATCAAATAGTATAACTTGAATATCTATTTCGTCTGTTGTGTTTGTTTTTATTAAAGTTATTTTTCCTCTATGGATTCCGTTCAAATATAAATTTTTCCATAAATATCTAGAAAAACTTTCTGCAAGGATGCAGTGATAGGAAAAATCACTTTATTCAGTTTTTAATTTTTTTCGTTTCCTGCGTGAACTGAACGCTCCCCGAAGGTGAATGATCTGGAGAAGGAGGCTTGATTTGACCACACAATCAAGAATGCTGTGACCCCTACAACGCCACCCCTTTTCTCGTGCTCCCTCAAATGAGCCCCCTAAATGAAACCACCTTGACCCGCGTAGACCCCCTATTTCCCCCCGGATGTATGATCAGGCTGAGGGCAGGTGACTTTTGACTCTTGGGCGAGACCAGGTGAGCATCTGGGGGAACGTTAACACCCGAGCATCTGAGAATATTCTCACTCATTTCCCTCAGATGAAAAGATGGCTCATGTCCTTCCTCTCGGTTACATCCTCCGCTGGTGCGGTTTCCAAAATCTCACGCGCGAGGAACGCCTTGCGAAGATCAGAAGGCTCTCCGGGGTCCTTGTCTGACCTTCAGGGTTTTGGGGTAACTGCAAGGTACCATTTTTCAATGTGGAATCTACTGGATATTTATTCCCTATTGAAATGAAGATTGCTCGATTGGCGATTCATAGGCTCTAAAGGAATGTTGCCATCACGATGGAAGATTAAAAATTCAGACCTCATGCTTTAGGGTTTAACTTCTCTCTTTTTTCAGATTTGGTACTTAAACAGATTTCATTCTGTACGTCTCTGTGTTGGTAATTTATTTCCCCTCTATATTCCGGGTTATTTTCATAAAAAAAGATTAAAAATGTACATTTACTGTATGCCATAATTATAGCATGATCCTGCTGTAGGTACAGTATCGAGAAAAAAAGGCTTATTTCATTATGATTATTATTATTTTTTTTTTTTACGAAGGCATATCCTCCAACATAATGACGCATCCAATAAAAAGGATGTCAAACTCTCCCCTCCATCCCTCCGATCGCACGTTCTGTAAGGCTGACTGGGAAAAATCTTTAGACTCATTTTCCAAAGATGAAACGAATTTCTCACCATTCCAGAACGAACCCCTCAATTAGTTCCAGAGTATCCAGGATGCCAGGACTGTCGAGATGACCTCTTGGAAGACGTGAGACCCGGGATTGAAAAAGCCCCCTAAAAAGAGAGTCCAAAGTAGACTGAAAGGGCAAGAGAGCGCGAGACAGGGGAAGGCATCTGCGAGAAAACTACTCCCTTTCCAGCATCTGAGAAGATTCTCAAACCCATTTCCAGACCCCGAGATTTCCAGACCCACTCGGGAGAAGAAGGACGGATGATGGTTTTACCTTTAAACCTCACCTCCTGGCCTTTCGCCCCGCTATGTTACCTCTGTCTGGGGGTGTGTCCATGTTCCTATTTGTCTCCATCATTACAGGCAGGTAATGGTGGGACGTCATGCTTCGATAGGCCTTCAGAATCGTCATCACTTCGTTATTCTTACGTGGTCCATTTAGATAATTTTAAGGAAAATTGGATAATGAACAGAAGGTTGAATAACGAGATTATATCTGTTTACCTGCCTGTCCATTTATCTCTGGCAAAAATTCCAGGCAAAATCCTCGCTCATTACGCTAATTAATCGTTTAAAATTCCAGACCATATTAACCTCAAACAACTGCTCAATCTAATCAAACAGTGTCGTTTGTTTATATTTGATAACTACCTAACCTGAGTGCACACATCATCAGTAAATGCCTCCCTCAAATTTTGTTTCCACAACAATTCCAGGAAAGTGCCTGTGGAATGTGTACACACACACATATATATACATATATATATATATATATATATATATATATATATATATATATATATATATATATATATATATATATATATATATATATATATATATATATATATATATATATATATATATATATATATATATATATATAATGTGTGAGTGCGCGTGTGCGTACGTTTAACTAGGAGGGGAAGTAAATGCAATGACCATTAAAGAAACTCGGCGAACAAACTGTTTTAAACTATTAAACTTTAGCATTGAAATCTCATGGGCGCCTCAGGCTCTTATGGGAACTTAAATCAAAGTCAGTCAGATGACATGAACTGGAGGAAATGGGTACATATGAAGACTTGCGTTAGACAGTCGTTCACAAAGAATGAATAGTCCCAGGATTAGGAATACAATGAAATACTATTAGTTAGTCCATTAATTTAATAAAAGTGGTTTCTGTAATCAAGGGAAATTTAACTAATGAATTCCTTAAGTAAATTCATCCTTCAAGTCAGTGAGCTAGCCATAAATATAATACTGTCACTATGAACTCTGAGTGGAAATCACGAGATGTTTCAATCACTTTTGATTACTTTTTCTGTAACTCCTGTATTAGTCACGTACCACTTTTTATATAAGCTACAGACGCAGTCACTTGAACTTGCATGTACACATGCACACACACACATATACATACACGTGAGGGACGTCACATACACAAACACACGCCTCAATAAATCTTGTCACATCCACTAGAAAAACGATTTCTTACATAACATCTCAAGCGATATAAAAGTCATTAAACCAGGAAGACGCGTACGTACGCAAAACTTAACTCGAGAATCTTTGATCGTCAACAACAATACGAATATTTTCTGTGATGGCTACGAACAAGAAAACTTAGCTTTTTCTTACGATCTACATCTTTTACAAGACAGAGGAATACAGTAGGTCCATATATGTAAGATCGGTTAAAAAGAAGAAAAAAAAGTTAATAAAAAGATCGAATGACTATACAATCTGGAAAATATTATGCATAGACGAGGAGAATCGGCTACTGTTTGTTATTAGGAATGGATGACGGTTCATTGCATTAGTAAGTGTCAGTTTCAAGGGCCAATTTCTTCTCATTAAGAAAAAGTCTCCGTAGTGGGTGTTACTGTAAAAGAAAATTAAAGAAGTTTCATAAAAGAAGACACATGGAATTAATTTTTTCACCGGCTGAATGATAGATAAAGAAAAATACATGAAAACTCATAGTTACCACATACGAGTGTGTGTACTCACGCTAACTTATGGAGTCAAATTTACCATGAAGATCAGAGCACCGTATAGCTAAAGATTTTTGCATAACACAGATATGGAAAATAGATATAGAATTACTATACTGTTACTTCAAAATACCTACTGCAATTTTCTTTTGATTTAATTGTGCAGTTAAGATATAAGCAGGGCCGGATTAAGCTGGTGGGAGGCCTGGGGCCCACTCTGGTGGGAGGCCCCCTTTCCAACTCCTATTGCATACACTACAAAGTATATAGTCTATATATAAACTAAATTATGAACTATAGTCTATATACAAACTATATTATTAAATTAAAATATATTGTTTTTATTGGTGGGAGGCCCCCTGTTGGTGGGTGGCCCAGGGCCCATGCCCCTTGCCCCCCCCCTTAATCCGCCCCTGGATCATATAAGTGAAGGTTAATAATAATCATAATAATAATAATAATAATAATAATAATAATAATAATAATAATAAAAAGGGGAGGCTCAATCACGGGCATTTCACTTCCTCTCCGAAAACTCTGAAAATAATACCACCTGAACCCCGTTACCAATCTTTCTGGAAGCGTTTAATGGCATGGTCCAGGAGCGAGCGGGCCTCCTTTATCCGGCATCTGCATCTGATCATAAGCACCCAGCGAATCGTCCGTTCATTAAAAAACCTGTTTTCGAAACCCTTCCATCATCCGGTCTCTCTCTCTTCTGCATCATCGCTCGTAGTTATTCACCTCCGGTCTTCCAGTAAGGTTATCGTGTTACGTCCGAGAGGGACTCCTTAAGTCGGGTTTTTTTGTCTTTTTTTTTTATTTGTTTACTGTTTTTCTTTTCTTCGCCTTCTCTCGTATCGTTTCTCTTTGTTCTCTTATTATTTCTAGAGTTTCTCATGACCTTTCGGGGTCACAGGTCTTTCCTTTCTCTTTGGTGACCCTTTGTTGTGGTTTAAGATTTTTTTTTTTTTTTATGAAAACTCTGAAAAGTAAGTTCTTAATATTTATTCTCGCGGTTCTGCTTACCTGACGACTCAAATGGCATAATGTATGTGTCCTCCTGATAATCATTAACTTCCTTGCATTCATCCTTATCCTCATCATTCATCCTCCTAATCTTCGTAAACTTCATATACCCTCACACTCCTTATTGTAATCATCAAGATCAGCTTCATGACGATCATTATCATCAACTTTATCCTTTTACTCTAATGATAACCATCATCCTCATCCTCATATTTATCTTCATCCTCATCAGCATCATCAGAAACGTCTTCCTCTTTGCCTTCTCCATCATCCTGCTCACTCTTCTTCCTTTTCTCCTTCTGACGATTTCTTCCTTATCCCGAAGTTCAGCGTCGCGTCGTTATCGTCAGCGCAATCATAGTTTTCCTTATTACGCTTCTCCTCGCCTTCATCTCCATCCGCTGCATCCAGGCGTGCCCTGGATATTATGCCCTTCGGCCCTTTGCCCCACCTCGTGGCTCCATGTCACCGCAAACTTTACCGTCTTTCCGTCTTAGGGGAGAGATATTTTTGTGCTGCTCTCCAGAAGTCTCTGTAATCATGGGAAGCGGCGGACGGAGGCGTTAGCGGAGGGGGAGGAGGTAGGTGGAGGTAGGGGAGGTATCTCCCTCCTCCTCCTCCTCCTCTCCATCACCTTCAGAGCATCTCGCGAAGTTCCCAGCAATTTCCTTAAGATGGTTCGTAACGGATTCTCAAGATGAGTCAAGGGGCCAGGCCAGGAGATCACCTCCTGGAACCTCGGCGTTGCAGACCTCGAAGACCCTTTGCCATGGAAGTCACCTTTCCGTAGCCGCGAGCGGCGTTTTCTTCATTTACATTGTCTTCCGCAATCAAGAACGAATTG
>NC_089744.1:4895000-4907500 GCF_040412425.1 Macrobrachium rosenbergii
TCGTTTGTTGAATCAAAAGGAAAAAGAGAGTAAAAAAAAAAAAAAGAAAAAAGATGGAGGCTACCAGTTCTCTGCTTTTGTCGTATTTTTACAGTTCACCCTATCTTTCTTCCGTCCTTACAAACCTCTCTCTCTTTCTCTCTCTCTCTCTCTCTCTCTTTCTGAAATGAGTGACTGGGTTCATCAAATACCGTTTAAACTACTCTACAGCACACTGCTTTCTCTGTGTGCATGGAATAAGAATAATGAGCAATTTTAATGATTTAATAGCGTTAAATAGCTAAACATATCGAGAGAGAGAGAGAGAGAGAGAGAGAGAGAGAGAGAGAGAGAGAGAGAGAGAGAGAGAGAGAGAAAGGTAAACTTGTTTGTGCTAGGATTTATATTATTGCTTATGAGGAGAATACTAGTAAAGTATACTAACTATGCGAAAAAAATCGACAACTATAGAAATATTGAAAGTTCATTTTACCTATAAAAAATGTAAATCTCAGACTCGATAAATAAAGAAGAGGAAAACAATCTTAATTCCCACAAATAAATCGAAGGGAAGAGAGAGAGAGAGAGAGAGAGAGAGAGAGAGAGAGAGAGAGAGAGAGAGAGAGAGAGAGATTACATTCGTAAATTTGAGGTTTCAATTTTTATGAGATTATTGTCGGATGTGGGACACTGTGGCTGCTTTCGCATGATTATGGAATCTCGCCAGAAAGAGTGATTTATCAAACTCCATAGCTCTGTCTGTGCGAGTTCTGCATTGTGCAAAGTCCATACATAGGTCTTATATGATATTCGTAAACCCATTTTACAAACATGTGTCTTGTTTGATTTTATTACGTGTCAGAAAATGCTTCGTGTGTGCTTGTACAACATGTCCTCTTTCCATGCACATCTGTATAAGAATGTCTGCATGAGTTGTCGCATAAACTCTCTGGCATTCATCGTATGATTCTTAATGATTATTCGAGAGTGAGCCGCGTCTCTCCCACTACGATATTTTTTTTCCCAGAAGCCGGTGGTCTGAGGGATGGCCAGGTGTAGTACTTTACCGAACAATTATATCACCTTTGATCCACCTTCCTTGGAATCCGCCCACCTCCTAAACACTGTCACATTCCTTGCCACACACATACACATACGCACACATACAAACACATTAAAAAGACCCCCCACGTTTACCTTTTTTTTTTTTTTTTTAATGTTTCGTTTCCGCTCACGCCCGTAATTTCTGCTCTTCCCACGCCCGTGGTCTTGTCCCTTTCTCACACCCTTCTTCAAGAGGCAGCGTGGTTCCCATTTTCTTTTTTTGATTTCATTTGTATATAATCTTTTTCTACGAGTTAGGGAAGCTGGCTTCTCTCTGGAATGCCTTCAAGAGCATTTTAACTGTCCTGTTTTTAAAGAGCAGAGCCATTTTCCAGATTCCACGAAACTGTGAAGCAGTAGAAAGATTCTTTTAATTTATTTTTTTTTTTTTTTTTTTAACGTGCTTTTTCCCATTTTTATATGGGGTAAGCACGATGCCTTCTTTTCGAAGGACTTTGATTTGGCGTTGGGGTAGGCCGTAGCCTCGATCGGCTGCCCTGCCTGACATCGCTTAGACCCCGGTAACGATGGGTACGTGTATCGTACCAATCCCCAGCTCCCTTTCTCCCAGCAGCGAGGAGAACTGGGCGGTTAGGTCGACAGTTTGAGACGTGTGAGATGTCTGTTATGTTTTTAGAAGATGTTGGAGTGGCTTTGTTTATGTGTGTTTTTTAATGACTAGACTATTTAGAGAAATCCATGAAAGACTTTTTCACATTCTTGAAGGACTTCGAATGGCTTTGAGGAATTCAGGAAGGCCTTGAACTAAGGCATGAATTGTCCGGATTCTGTATGTTAGTGAGAAACAAATTCCCGAATTCATTAAAATATGAGGTTTTATAGAGTACCAAAATTGCCTCCGGAAGCCCAGAAATGACGAATCTGGATTCAAAATACCAAGAATTTACAGGTTCCAGAAATATGTAAACAATGGTTAAAGAATCAGTATCTATCGCGAAAGACTCCAGAAAACCCGGAAAATTTGATTTACGTTTCATGAACGACTAGAATATTGGAAGAATTTTCCCCATAAGCTGCAAACCACTCTTTGTTGTCGGAAAAGCTTGTCAACTATTCTAAATATCAATGATTTACACAAAGATTTTCTACAAGGACTAGGAACGTTTTCAGAAAGTCAAGATTCGAATTTAAGGTTTCAAGTCACCGGATATTGTGGAGGAAATTATCGTGGCACTGTCAAGAATTATGTAGCTCGATTAAAATGCTTTTTACCTTCAAAACATTTCTGAGGTGTAAGGAGTTTCTTCGATCTATAACAACGATTTTAGGAAACACTTTCTGTATAAAAAATGATATACGAAGATCTATAGATGATATTAAGATGTAAAGAGAAACTTCAATGTTCCTAAAAATGCTAGTGAGATATAAGGCGAATTTCAGAAATTGTTGTAGATATTTCTTTTGTATGATGAATGAGGGTCATTAATTGTATTTCCAGAAAAAGAGGGTAGGGAAGGTAATTCTTTCACTTGTGAGTTGATAACTTTTAAAGTATAGGTTGATGAGGTTGTAACTCTAAATCCGAATAAGAGTTTGTGTCTTTATCAATATAAATGGTTTTGATGTTTGCCTAATAATGAAAATAAAACTTGACCTCACTTCAGAAATGTTGCAGGTTTGATAGATTTAGGAAAAAGTATATTGATACATCACATTACAAACTTCATACAACACAATTTGCCTTGAACGAAAATTCCAGATACCTAATTATGCAATATCGATAAGCTGGTTCAAGAAATGATTAAATATTCATGATTACCAGATTCCAGGGACCGATAGGGAAAGGGCGTAGGCAGTTGAAATTTTTAAATATATATTTCTATATTTTCTGTCTTTTCATCTAGGCACCGAAAAGGCAATGAGCACTTCCATGCCTCTTCCAACACCCGAAGTCATGACCTTATCTTGAGTAAGTTCTCGAAAGTTTTCCGAATAAAAAGCCCAAAAGGAAATTTCTACCCTTCCAGCAATGACGCCCACAGGCGCAACTACCTTCTAAGTAACTTGCCCACAAGTCAAGCGTGAAATCAATAGAACTAATCATTTTCTAAGTACTGTTTCCGCAGGCCCTTTGTTCGTCCCAGATGGCACAACATGATTCCTCGCCTTCCAGGTACGCCGCCCACCAAAAAAAAAAAAAAAAAAAAAAAAGAAAAAAAAATAAAGAAAATGATTATCCCAACGCCCACAGCAATAGAGGCTTGCTCGTGTCGCCCAGCAAGGGACCCTCCATGATTCATCATACCTCCGCCCACGGCGCCCATAATGATAAAACCTTTCCAAGTATTAAAACCCACAAGTTTAGACTCTAAATCCCAAACGTCCAAATAAAGCTAACGGTCAAATGATCAATGGATGGCTGCAAACCTATTCCGGGTAAGCTAGGGCCAATTATCTAATGTGGAAAAATAATGATTGCGCCGGGACGGCGTTTTGTACTTGTGTATTTGTTTAATGCTTCGGCTTGACAAAGGTCAGTTATTATCAAGAGGGTTGGTTTTTCGGTGTGAACGTGCACATGCAATAAACAAAACTCTTGTTAAGAGTATAATTATGTTGGGCTTTACGTTCTTACAAATACCGAAGTTTTTTGCTGATAATTAAACCTCCCCTCCTTCTTCAGATCTTGATGGCACTTTGTTGACTTGGAATTCCTAACTCAAACGAATGGAATGTCTCAAAGAGACAGTTTACGTACATTTATCTGTCATCTTTTCCCTTTCTAATTCTTCGATTATTTGCACATAAAAATAACTGAAACCCTCACTTCTGTCAACATTCTGGGTGTTCAAATAAGCCTTTTCAACATTGTTTCGGAATGATTACATCATTTCATAATAATTACATAAATTGTCTGCTTGTTGAATGGTAAGGGTTTTGTCTCGATGTTGCAAGTCCTTTATTTGTCCCCATTTGTAGAAAGGCTCTCATAATCAAGGGTCTTCCATTTCGGTTCCTTCTCGTCAATTTGATTCAAATTTAGGTAATTTGTAAAGTCAGTAACTTTGCTTTTGCCTCTCCTATCGATTTTCTGCCTTCCCGTAACAAGTAACTGGTAACCTCTTCTCGCTTGGTTCACCGACTGTTTCCGCCTGCTGCTATGTTCGTGAATTCACTTCTTGCCTCTGTATTTTCATGAATTATAGAATTATAGAACAGCCCATGTTGTCCCTCTCCTTCTTTCTTGCGTTCCTTGGACCTGGGCTATAACAAGGCCATTTCGTAGCCCCTTACAATGAATTGTGCCTTACAAATGCGAGGCAAATGTTAAGCAGATACCTAACGACAAAATAAAAGTTTTTCAACGTTAGAAATTTTCCTGGGAAACTGAGTCGACAAAAAAAAGTACTTTGCTTGCTGTCATGTATGTAATACTTTCGTATTAGACTTTCTTACATAAATGCCGAGAAGCACATCAACACAAGTAACTGTACAACGAGAGGAGTTTCATTTATGCTAAATATGCACGTGGGTAATTACCGAACTCAATAACATAGTAAAGTTTTGGTTCTTTTGTAGAGAACTTGAATGGAACAAAGTGGATTTTGCAACATCTCATACCAAGACAAAAGACAACTGTGCACCAACAAGCCGACTCAGGGAAGCTAAAGGTTGATGGAAAAGTAAATCAAAGCCTGCCAGAAATATATGATGTAACTATGTCAAAAAAGTCTTACAAAATTATGGAACACCAAAAACCTAAAGAGAGGAGAATGTATGACAAGTGATAAGGTATACACTGATAATAATCATGGAGAAAAATGTATAATAACATGACAAGTATTGTAAAAAAAAAAGTTACAAACTTGACTAACAAGATTCACAGAGAGAAGACATAACAAAAGGTTACCGCGCTAGTAAGTTAAAGACAGACATGCAATAAGGTCCATTAAACAGAAAAATATATAGATTTAAGATGAATTAATGACAAACAGGGAACGAGGCATAAGGAATGTGTACCGTGGAAATAATTAGAAGATAAACAGTCATATGCTCGAGTGATGTGTTACAAGCACTTGAATGTTTACAAACAGATGAATTAGAGACAGCAAAGGTGTGCCAAAAATGTGTTGCAAAATTATGGCACACCAAAAGGATAAAGAGAGGAGAATGTATGATAAGTGATAAAACCGAAACCACTGTTGATTCCTTCCATGTATTTCATTTTATTAATGCAAAACCCTCTACTACCCTCTGCGTTTCTGGAATAATTTAAACTACCACGTTCTAGTCATGCAGCTCGATATAGGTAACCATCTCCATATCCGTAAGTTCATTATTGAAAAGTAAGGCTGAAAATAGGTTAGGCTACATGATAACTTGGTGAGTTACAATACGGCTGGTTCTGATTTTCCGATAGTCAGAGTAGCCTACCACTGTTTATTATAGATAGGGAATCAAGACTGGAGCAGTGTGATCTCTTCTTTATATTAAAAAAAGATTGATCAAGTTTAAGAACGAAAGTGACAGCTTGCAACGTGTTTGATTTAGAAAATCATAGACAAAAGAAATTTTAATACTTTTGTAGGTATAGATTCGCGTATGCACTCTCACGCACATACACACACACACACACACATATATATATACATATATATATATATATATATATATATATATATATATATATATATATATATATATATATATATATATATAAGTATCTGGGCAATATAATTATATATATATATATATTGTATCAGGCAAGTAATTGAAGCGACTATCAGAGAGAGTGAGACACACAGAGAGTGAGAGAGAGAAAGAGAGAGAGAGTGTTAGAGAGGGTGTTAGAGAGAGAGAGAGAGAGAGAGAGAGAGAGAGAGAGAGAGAGAGAGAGAGAGAGAGAGAGAGAGAGAGAGTTTATTGGTTGTCATTCAGTTTTCCCAGGCAGCGCCGGGTTGGTCAGCTAATATATATATAATAAATATATATAAAATTATATATATATATAATATATCTATATATAATATGAAGCGACTATCTTGACAGGAAAGGAGACATACAGAGAGAGTAGAGATATATATAGTAGAGGGGTGTTATATATTTATTGGTTGTCATTCAGTTTTCCCAGGCAGCGCCGGGTATATATATATATATATAATAAATATATATAAAATATATATATATATATATATATATATATATATATATATATATATATATATATATATATATATATATATATATATATATATATATATATATATATAGATAGATACTCACTAGAGAAAGAGGACACTCACAAAAACGAATGCTCATACTGAAACATGCATTACTCGCGTATAAGATTAGAGAGCATGTAGGTAAAAAAAAAAAAAGATACATATGTTTCCCTAACAACTAACATTTGACTCGGAAAGAGACTTTGATCATTTGAGTAAACTTTCAGTTATTAAAAGATAGGAATTACGATCAACGTGGATCTCTCTCGCTGTAACCTCAGACTGGCATCGAAGAGATGACTCACTTGATTTGCATTCTTTATGGAGTCTGTCTTTAGGGGAATTGGTTGGGGGTTGGTTACAGTGCTGATACCCATGCATTCGTGCCTGAAGAATACAAATGCTTACACACACACACACACACACACACACACATATATATATATATATATATATATATATATATATATATATATATATATATATATATATATGTGTGTGTGTGTGTGTGTGTGTATGTATGTATGTATATGTGTGTGGGTACGTGTATCAATCTGCGTGTAACTTATACTCCGTTACGACGTCATTTACAGGAGAGTTCTGCGAAAAAGCTATACAGCCGTAGTCACCTTGTCGTAATTTTCGCGCCGTTTTATATTAGGCGTTACAGTTAAATATCAAAATGTGCGCAATTTCATGTAGAATACAACAGAATAAAAGATGAAAATGACAGACAAGGTGAAAATGACAAAGACATATAACTGGATACAAGCTCCGAGGATACAGTCAAACAACGCACTTCAAAAGAAGGCGGCTAGGCAGTCCGAACACTCTGACACAGGAAACCATTTGCCTAAAAGGTTGCATGAACGCGGAGTCCATTCTCGTCACTCATTTATTCATTAGGAAAGAGAGGCGGAGTAGCATCAGAAGACTCAATAAGGCCCCCAGCATCCGGCATCGCAATGCTTCATTCATTGCAGCTTTGTTCGAAGATTCATAATGACCTTTGGAGCCGTGGCACAGCAAGATATGATGCTGGATGTAACATTTGAGTCCTTTAAATCCCCCTCACTTATTCAAGCTCCGTTCCTTATTCTTGGTATTATTGGGCGTCCAAGAATAAGAAAATATCGACGGATTACGAGGAAGTTGGAATGGCTGACTGACTCCGGAATCTAAGGATGCATTCTAAGTCTGTTTTTGAGTCTAAGCTTATTTTCGACAACGCGTCAATTTGTAAGGAAACCATTACGTGCAATTTATCACTGACGCTACTGGAAAACTATTTCATCAGTGTAAGGCTGCCATTTGCAGCGAATAAGGATTTACCGGCACTTTGATTTACTGGCACTTGAATGCCTTTTTGTCTATATGAGAGTTGTGAAAGACAATATATAATAAAATATATATAATATATTTAATATACTATAATATAACATAAAGTTACTGCATACATCCCAGAGGATAAATCAAAAGATAATTTAACCAAGTGATCATCACCACGTTCTGTGATTATTATTATTATTATTATTATTATTATTATTATTATTATTATTATTATTATTATTATTATTATTATTATTATTATAGTGTGTCTCTGCGTTTTCTGGGGACAAATCTCAATAATAGTAATGAGAATGCGTCAAGTTAATCTATAACTAAAAATACATTCTCATTAAAGAAATCAGACAAGTTAGTATGGTCTACAAAATAAAGTCACATGAGAAAAGATAAAAAATAGAAGGGTATGATCAGACATCGTATAAAACTAATGGCATTTAGATATAAGGAATACAATGAATGTGTTGCTGGGATATCGAACATCAATTCATGAATAATGAAACAGAAGCAGCATCTAGATTTGCGGTCTGAACTCTTGTTTCATTATTTACACGCGAGAAAAAAAATAATGCAGATCCACTGGTCTTTCAATGTTTTTTTCATTGTTACTGTAAAAATATCTGGAAGGGTTTTTCCTACCATTTGTGCTGAAAATGGAAGAATATGAATACGCATTATAAGGGAGTCTTAAAACGGAATCAGATAGCTTGCAATGACAGATCTTTGTCCCAGACGTCCTGACCTGTTGACTGGCAGGTGTTAATGATGTGATTTGGCATGTGCGCTGCATATGGCTGTCATCTTAGGGGTTATTACAGGTCGGGACAGCCAAGCCAAATGTAAGTTTTCAAGGCCAGTTGGAATCAGCCCTCGTCCTAGTTGTGGTCATCACAAGGCGGATTGTATCTATCAGCTCTTAATGTAAGTTGACGAAATGGAGATCCTATACTTGAGGTGGCTGCTCAAGTAAAAACAATTTTGAATTTCAAATTTATCATTCGATATTGTTCTGCCAATTTGAACATTCGCGATTTTTCTTTATACCAGATCTCCCTTTATTAAGGTTGTCGTGCTTGTAGTTAATTTTCTTGTGGTCATTGGAGTGCAACTGCTGCAGATAGCGGTCAAAATGCAGTAGACGAATTTAGAGAAAATATACATACAAATATCTTCTCTCATTCACTGGAAGAAATTACATTCTCTTCACAAATATGAAAGCGAAGTATACGCAACGCAAACATATTTCTTGATTAAACTGAAGATGAAAATTTTCTCATTCGTTTTACAAAAAGGGATGAACAATGTTCATAAAAACATGTATCTAGAACTGAAGGAAACGTTCAAAATAATAATAAAAAAAAAATATCGCCAGACTTATATAAAGCGTTTTATAACGAAAACAAAATCTTTCATTTCTATGCGATTTTTACGGTGAAAAATGTAATCGACTTTCAGCTCAGAGATCAACGTTAATTGAAACTATACAAAAAATAAAAAACACATGACACATTGCATTACTTTTAATATTTCAATGTCAGTCATACACACATACACACACTCTCATATATATATATATATATATATATATATATATATATATATATATATATATATATATATAGATATAGATATAGATATGATATAGATATGTATGTATGTGTATGTATGTATATATAAATATATGTATATATAATATATATATATATATATATATATATATATATATATATATATATATATATATGTATATATATAGGCCTATATATATATGTGTGTTTGTGCGTGCATGCATATATTTATTTATTAATTTATATAATCCATTCAGATACACCATTTATCCATTACCCTGTTTACAACACACAATCAAAGGAGAGCCTTGATGATGCATCATCATTTCTAGGAAGCGACCTCTCTAACTCTGTTTTATAGAATAACCTACTTCAGATTTCAATATCTAAGAGGCTCCATTAGTTCCCCATAAAACACCAATATGATTGAAAGGTAAGAAAGAGTCTATTCTTAAGACTGAAACTAGTGCTCTGGATAAAACTGCCTCACAAACTGGAGAGAGAGAGAGAGAGAGAGAGAGAGAGAGAGAATGTCATCTTCCAGTTCAGGTCTGATAATGAACAGATCCATCATCATTACCCCTACAGCCGCTGACCTATGAATACAAACACTGGAGGTTGAAAGAGGAGCCCGAAGATGAGGCATGGGGGTGGAAGTAAAACTTTTTAACCAACCGTTTTGGGTGACTGGAATATAGAGTTTCGTTGAGTTAGGCCAAAGAGAATGCCATTTGCCGAGCTCTGGAAAGAAAGTGAATGAAGAACGTCGTCAGATTTGTTTTTGTTTTCATTCAGTGTTCCATATGAATTTTTCAAGTCGTAGTGTTTATGTTAATTTTTTTTTAATCTATTCATTTACAATCATCTGCACAATGTGTGGGTGACTGACTACTTATGATTCTGATAAACAATTCTTGAACAGTTAGTAATGTTGCTACATATAGCTTTCCAGAGTGTATTGATTTTTCACTCTCCTAAGAAATTTCAATTCATCAGATATACTTTACATAATTCTTAAATGAACTGAGCCGCCTTTCTTTTAAATAAAAATACTATCTTCGGGGATACACTTTCCTAAAAGGCGAAACATATTTTAGTGAAATTTTCATCCCTCAGCCAAAACATTGAAAATAATAGATGAAAATGTTGAGAAAAAATTATACCGGAATATATTTCAAGTTTCTTTTCTCTCACGTTCGAAAAAAAGAATGAATTCTGCAATCATGTCTGAAGGATAAAACAATAGTAGAAGTACGGAAGTTTTTTTTTTTTTTCAGTCACAAGCTATTCCATAACAAAACCTATTTTTGCTACAATATCTGGAAGGTTATTTCGACTTTTTACCAGGGATATTATCACTTTTTTAAAATATTTTTTATTCTATTGGATTACTTCAATTTTGCCTTTTCTGATGAAAAAATAATTATTATAATATCAAATTATAACTTTATGAATAATAACAGTAATAATAATAAAAATATAAAGAAAAGTAAAGAAAATAATAATAGATTTTCAAAATAACTAAATAAAAATATTCATAGTTGTTATCTTTATCTTTTCTCTGTCTTGTCTATTACTCTTATAAATAAAGTACAAAAATAGGTAAATTTTTACATTTAACCACAATTACATTCAGAGTTGAAAATATGATCTTTTTTATGTTTTAGGACGATTTGAAAGCTCCTGACATTCATTAGGGTAGCAAATTAGTAGTTTTAGAGATCCTGGACCCCACTTTATATCCTACAATTACTGGGGATCACAGTAGGGAACTGGAATTTTCTGGTGGGGGGACGCAAAATGAATGCACCCTAACCTAGCCTAAAGCACCGGGTCCTTACCCAGCTGGGTAGCAGAGCTTCACTCTCCCTGGATCCCCCATCCTAACATAACCTGGAGCACTGTAAATTCAAAGAAATAATAAAGGTGCTACCTAACCAAACCATGTCTGAGTTAATCTAGCCTAGGGCACCAAGTCCTTACCAGGCTGGGAGTAGGGTGAACCCCTACCTAACCTAACCTAGCCTGTAGAATATAACAAATACAATGGATGCGACCTAACTCAACCACACCTAACCTAATCTAACTTAACCCAGACGAAGCCTTGCCTGGCTGGGGAGTGCTTCACCCTCCTCTAGCATGCATTCTCCTTACCAAACCTAACACTTGGTGTTAACTTAACCTTACCTTAATTAGAATCAGATATTGCTGAAGTATGGTGGGGGCGAATGCCTTCTGACTCATTTTCGTCTCGTCTTAATGTTGAAGGCTAGTAGATTTCACAATGAGGAGTATAGAGCTGACTAGCTACGGTACAAAAAAAAATGGTGCAGCAGCTTATCCTCTGGAAATTTGGTAATAAAATGATACCTGGATATGTATTATTAGAATAAAAAATACGATCGGTTGCCAGGCCACTTAATCCAGTCTTTGACGTCTCTCCAAAGACGTTCAGTATCTTGTTTGTGTATATGTGGTATTGAGGGGTCCTCCAAGTGTTCATAGTGATTTACACTCTAGTGCATGTAACCTATACAGTCAGAGACTAGTAGGCCGACTATTTATCACTCACAGTAATGCTACCTGGCTTAATATACTCCTGAATTAAAGGCCTTGACTGCAGATTCACGGTTTCGAGTCATAGGCTACACAAGAAGCGCAATAAAAAACCACTTTAGATTCCCTCTCTATCACTAATTTGTAAATATCACCAAGGGGCCTTCCTCAGTTGAATTCATGCATACCAAAATGCAATTTGTTTGTTTCAACACCTCAGCCACCAACAGGTTCATGGTTAACGAAAACGTATTCAGTTACTTTTGAACGAAAGCTCCTCCAATCCGTACTCGTTTTAGAGGAATCTCGAGACGCGAAATAACAGCAGGGTGGTCTAAACACTAACGCAACCAGTGTTTCGCAAATAAAATCAATTTCCATGTTGGAAGGTGCGAACCCTCAAAGAATGTATTTTTGCAATCGTTTACAGAATAAATTTTTGGAAGTTTCACCCAGTGGTTACGATATCACAAGTGTCTTTTTCCGATAAGTTAAGGAGAATTGCACTTCGACCAGTCTAAAGAATTTGATTGTGCTGAATGTTCCCAACTTGAAGAAATTGCCTGTGTTTGCGACGCATAAAATTGGTGCGAAATTTAGCAATACATCGAAAACATCCAAGGCACGAGATTATTTACTTCGTTTATTTATTTGTAAGCAAATATAGGAAGAAATTTTTTAATAAAAAATAAATGAATAGATAAATATGTGAATAAAACAGTCCTAGAATTATACAATTGAATGAAAACAAATGAATACACAAAAA
>NC_089744.1:4910000-4950000 GCF_040412425.1 Macrobrachium rosenbergii
ACACACACACACACACATATATATATATATATATATATATATATATATATATATATATATATATATATATATATATATATATATCTCTCTCTCTCTCTCTCTCTCTCTCTCTCTCTCTCTCTCTCTCTCTATATATATATATATATATATATATATATATATATATATATATATATATATATATATATATATATATATATATATATATATATAAATGAATGTATGTATACCATCTTCAAACTAAGACCAACTAATTCAAGATGGGACCTATTTTGCTTAAATAAATCCTTTGTCTGTATGCAAATATATCCAAGCAATATAGTGCATGTGTAAAGAAAACACACAGTATCACACTGCCATAAATTCAATGTGCGTTTGTGTATGTACGTATGTATGTATGTATGTATGTATACCCACGTACATAGTGACAAGCGCACACACTTCAGAAAGACCACGCTGGAGTAAACAAAGCCAAGCGGCAACATCCCTCTTCCACATCCCCGGCTCCCCTAAATCTCTCTCTCTCTCTCTCTCTCTCTCTCTCTCTCTCTCTCTCTCTCTCTCTCAGCTCCATCCCTTTGTCCCTCCTTCCCTTTTACTAGTAAATTCGTCCTTATCTCCATCTCTCCCTCCTTCTTTTACCCTCCTGCACCTGTCATTGTATCCACCCTTCCTGTCTCTCTCTCTCTCTCTCTCTCTCTCTCTCTCTCCTTCTTAGGACGCAGATCCAAATCCCGAGCCCTTTCCTGTGTTATGGTAGGAGTTTTTAATGTTTGTGTTTCCCTTTGATGCTTATGATCGAGCTGTTCTTAATTTCGGCTTTAGGAAGATTTTTTTTATCTTCATATTCTTTTCTTTTTCTTTATCTGCGAAACCGGTCAAGTCCAGGGCCACTCAGTTTTGCAATGATAAGTCGTTTTATCATGGTCATATTCCCAGTATTCGTCTGCGTTTGCTTAAAAATCTTCTATGTAAGGACTCCCTTGTCAGTCTATTATACAGATTAACATGCAAAATATTTTTATGGAAATGAAAGGTGGAGATGTATGAGGGGATTGTTGAACCAACTCTCCTCTATGACAGTGAAGTGTAAATGAAAAAAGATGTTGGAAGCTGTAGAGATGAATGGTTGGTTTACTTAGTATCATGTAGCTGAAACTGTAAACATACCTGCTAAGAGAAGACTAAAAGATTAGCATAGGCAGGAGGAGGGATCAAAAGGTTTTGAGGTGTTCTGGTCTCGTGGAGAGAATGGTGGAAAGTGGTCATAATATAAATTTTCAAGTAGTGTTTGTGTAGTTTGAGCCTGTCAGTATCCACTGCCGTCAACACTATCATCGCCTTTAATATCACCCACGTCTTTCCTTTGCTTTATCGTTCGGAAATCTTCACTCATCTTCAGTCCCACTTCTCAGAGGTCTCCAGCAAGAAGGTCTGGTGCTTCCAACACTTCTTGTGCCCACAGGAACCCAGTTGGCAGTATTCATATACTATTTTCCATAAGGTGGTGAGAAGAGCATGCTCAGGCTACCTATATATTTGGAACTCTGTAATTTCCCATATGGTATCATTTCACACCATCCTCCCACCTAACTCCTAATAATCCTCTTATGGCTTTATTCTCCAAACAGCAAATATTTTAGGTATATAGTTTCTTTGGACACATATCCAAACCTAATGCCATATAAACAAGCATCAGAAGCGATAGGTCAAAATCTGTTGTCACTCAGTGGATTTACTTTTTTTATGAAATTCGTGGAACATAAATCTTCTTTGAGTCGTTCTTATTAACAGTGCTGAAGAATATGCATTACAAATTTAAAACACAACAATCAGTGAGCTAGAGAGAAACTCATAATATCCTACTAAATAAGAAACTACAATGCAACAGCAAATTATAAACTCACTTGTCATAGAATTATACATCACACTATGAAAGGGTTGACCTGAATCACAGATATAATTCGTGCTGGATTTACCCATCATATATTTTGAATCCCAGGGAAAAAATTCTAAAATTTTGACCTTTTAATTGATGCGTAACCTTGAAAAAGGTGAACTCGAATTTTTCGGGGGAAAATAATAACTAAACCTATAGGAAATATAATAATAATAATAATAATAATAATAATAATAATAATAATAATAATAATAATAATAATAATAATACCTTTCCGCATGATCGAATGGTAATGAAAGTGTTAAATCTGGCAATGAATATTCAGAAAATGGGGTGAACCTTTGGAAAGAAAGTAGAATGGTCTAAATAGTCAAAAGTCCTGTCTAATGTCAAAAAACAAACTTATGAAACGATGGTGCAAAACACAAGTAAAAAAGATGAATGAGGCAGTACATTATCAATGGTTACAGTTGTATTTTATGTTCAGAAAGACTACGTGCTCAAAGAGAGACGCGCAAAACGTTCGTTTTACTTCGGTACACGTAAATATACAGAGCAAGAATGAATTATATTTTAAAAATATTTTGCTTGAGAGAGAATTTATCTTCATTAGTAAGAGAATGTTCCCTGTAATTCATGATGTCATTATAAAACTGTGATCATATAATTTACTGGACCATGAAAGTTGTATGATTCGTGAAAATTATCAACGTTGTCATAAGATGTAAAATTCATCATTCGATAAAGCTACCATTGTCATCTATTACGATTTAGTTTTGTTGACTGATGTCAAAAACTGTAAGCCAGTATTCGTACACAATGTCTTTTCATTCGTGTTCACTCTTCATTTCCCTTTTTAATAAGACAAAAAATGTAGTTCTTACATTTTTTTTTTCGCTGTCCATGTACCTCCCAGTCCGTGTCTCCATTCCTTTTTATAGAGAGAGAGAGAAAAAAACAAACTGCTAGTACACGATATTTCAAAGGAATGCAATTTATAACATACATTATCTACGCAACAACATCATTATTGATTTACCATCTCACTGAAAATGAAATTGCCCATCTATCTCAGGGGGATATAAGACCCGGTGGTGAATTTTAGACTGGAGGTACACTTGTGAAGGGGGTTGGGGTTGTTGTTTGGATGAGGGTAGAGGAGTGGGGGTGGATGGAGAAGGGGTAGGGGTGGAAGCACGTCATGCATGGCCGGTTGGAAGTGTATGGGAAAAGGTAGAAAGCAAGAGCTTTCGACGAATAAGATGACTTTTTTTTTTTTTTTTACCGTTTTCAGAAATTTACATCCTCGGACTTCTCCACCAGATGGCACTGTCATGTGACTGCTTTGGTGTTGTGAGGTGTAGTCATACAAATGGCATTCGATTCGAAATGTGCAGCTAAAGGAAGTCACTGAAGCGCGTACTTACATACATACAAACGTACATACACACATACGTACATACATACATGCATGAGCTTTAAAGTGTATACGCATACGTAATTAATACTCCAACCCGAACTCACAAAAAACGTAAACACGCTTAAACGGAAGTGATGCAGACCTCCATCATGCTCTGTTGCAAACGGTCTTTATCGCTTCAGATATTTTGTAATTTAGATGGCTATGGAAATTTTACCATAACAGCTATAGCTAAAAGTGAACAGGAAAGAGGAATATTGTTTCCCAGATGTTTAAAGTCTATTAAGCTATAAGATCAATCTATCATACTTTGGATATATATATATATATATATATATATATATATATATATATATATATATATATATATATATATATATATATATATATATATATATATATATATATATATATATATATATATATATATATATATATATATATATATCACACATTACCACAGGTGAAAAATAAGAGACAGGGTGTAGGTCCAGACCGGTTTCGACTTTATTTCCAAGCCATTGACGAAGGACTGATACAGAGTATTAGAAGTCACAAATATATATGCTACAGGAACAGTACTGACGAACATACACAACCGTTAGGGACTACATATCCACCCACAGGCCGGTGTCAATGTAAGAGTGGCTTTCAAAGCTCATTTGGCTAAAAATCACAATATACTCTTAGGGGACAATACTGATAAACGTAACGACCACAGGTGACATCAGATCCACACCTGACTGATGTAGGGAGGTGGAGTTTGGAAAACTCATTAGCACTGCTGTCCCCATACTGTGTTTACAAATATGATAATCTTATTTTCATACATCTCTACTGCCTACCTTAAAATTTAAACAATTTACAAATTTCTTTTGATATTAAAGGATCAAGTTTATACATCCCTTGACTGATATTCATATTATGGCTGTAACTTTCTTTTATAAAGCTTGGAAATAAAGTCGAAACCGGTCTTATTTTTCACCTGTGGTAATGTGTGATAAATGAATCAAGTACAAAAGTGATTATAATCATATATATATATATATATATATATATATATATATATATATATATATATATATATATATATATATATATATATATATATATATATATATATATATATATATATATATATATATATATATATATATATATATATATATATATATATATATATAAAATATAAGAGAGAAAAGGTCACTGTGTCTGCATTTAATATGTCAAAAAATAGATGTACATGCATAATGAAAGTATAATGAGGGTAATACTAGAAACTTTTAAAAATATATTTCAGCTTCGCGATTTTTAGCGAAAAGAGACAACTTCTCTCCACAATGGAAATTTGACTTTTTATTGTAACTATTGTATTTAAGAATTATGATGAAATTGAAATTTGTATTGCAAATCCATTCATAACAATTGATAGATGTCCAAGCTTATCTCAGTTAAGAGAAAACAAGGTTTTCCATCTCATAAAAATAATTCTCTGAATAATAATAATAATAATAATAATAAATAATAAATAATAATAATAATAATAATAATTATAATAATAGTTACTACCAATCTCCATTCTATGCCAATAATTATTTTCATGTCTTTATCTGATGGTACTGTATCGAATCTCCATATGCTGTTGTTTTTCATGTCTCCTTCCCGTCTCATCTTCTTCCCAAGCAATCTTAGTATTGTAATCAGATTGTGTCACGTTTATTCGCCAGTCCTCTTTTCTCCAGGATTACGTTTTTCACATTTTTTTTTTTTTTTTTTTTGCCAGCATCCTCTTCTTTCCATCCCAGTCCTTCCTGACGCATCTGGGTCACCTGCTCTCTGTCAACAGGACCACGCCCGAACAAACGCCCAACAACAACCAGCCCTCAGCCACGGTCTAGGTGCCCCCCCAGCCATTTGTCTAGGGGACACGCGCGCTACCACGTGTGAAATTACATGGCAAAGGATTAGAAATCGTCCCTCCTTTCAGGACCCTGCTGCGCGGTAAAAGGACTTTCGGGCGAGTTTTTGCGGTTCTCGTGAGCGATCAAGCATGGCAAACGGGTTCCTTTTGGATGGAATATGGTGGGGAGTTATAGCCCTTAAAGGCAGTTTTAGTAAGAGGTTGGTTCCCTTCAAGCAGGAGGGTTGAAAGGAAAAATGGCTATCACTGTGACAGGGATCATATCTACTCACTGTTGCGTCAAGGATGGAACCCTGTGCTTTGATTTACACAGCTTCATTGCCGTTTTATGAATGGAAAAATGACGCGACTAAGATTCTTTTCCCATTCATAAAAACGGCGATGCAGCTATGTAAATCAAAGTACAGGAATTCCATCCTTGACCCAGTAATGAGAAGACAAAAGTATTATTGTTATGATAACCATCATTTTCTTTAAATGCACTTGCTAGAAGGGAACCAACCTTTTAAACTTATATATATATATATATATATATATATATATATATATATATATATATATATATATGTATATATATATATATATATATATATATATATATATATATATATATATATATATATATATATATATATATATATATATATAAGAAATCAAAACAAGCAGTCACGTGTGAAACAGAAATAAATTTCAGTTGAAAGACCTGGGTTCTGATCCCGGTGTGAGTCGGAAATTTATACACATGCATACACACATATATATATATCATATATATATATATATATATATATATATATATATATATATATATATATATATATATATATATATATATATATACTGTATATTATATATAGGTATATATATATATATATATATATATATATATATATATATATATATATATATATATATATATATATATATATATATATATAAATATTACATTTCAAGGCATTCGACATCTGAACATGTATGAGAAAGAACGCCCACGAAAATTCAAAAAAATGAGAGAATGAGAGAACTCAAGGTACATGTGAGAGCGGATTAGCGTGTGGTGCAGGTGTATTGCGTGATTCTGGTAAATTGCCCTAATTACTATGATCGATCTTTCTCCTTCCCTTATCGTATTACATGTTATATCATTTTGGATATTTACTGACTGGCTTAGAATAGATATATCCTAATTAATGAAATAATAAATGTGTCCGTTACGCATATCTGCAAGTATTCATTATAAAATGATATTCAAGCGATCATGAAAATAGGTATGCTAATACGTTTTCTCTTGAATATTTCCTGTCTTGCTAAGTATCATGTAGATAAATGTCATAACAATTAAATCGATTTTTTAAACATCTGTTCTTTTTTTTGCGTGTAAATTGGGTTGGGGGAGGGTAGGGGTGATTACCTCCTCTCATCTGCGGAACAGGTGTCGACGTTCACAGGTGCGCTTACGAGCACAGCACGAGCACTGCCGCGTGTTGGTCCCGCCTCCCATCTGTGCCCTTCATGCCCGGCCATTTAGGCGCATGCGCTCCACCACGTGCACCTGCATAAGGGGAAATCTGTGTACCACGTGCAGCAGCTGTCGCGTCATTCTATCCCCCCCCCATTTATCCTCTCTTGGTTTTCCCCTTCGTCCTTTGCTTCTCTCTGTCGCTGTCCCTTCGCTGCACCTGTGGGCGTGTCTTCCCCCTCCTTTCTTCGCTTCCCGGACCACCCTTCGTTGCACCTGTTGGTGTGTATCACTTAAGAGAGACAGACCTTCCTTACCCTTCTCCCATTCCACCCATTCCCATTATCCTTGATTCCCCCTGCCCACGGCCGCCCTCTGCTCGTGGATGTACGCACACGCGCGCCACCACGTGTAAAATTATGGGTTTCCCTTCCCTCTCGAAGGCGGGGATTTTAAAGGCGTATCTTTTCATCTCTTGCCACTCTGTTCCGTCTCTTTTACGCTTTTCTCTATTATTCTAGAGAAAGGGGGCGGGGGGCGTTATCTTTGACTCACAGGGGAGATTTGGTATTAGAGAGTAGGGGAGAATGAACTCAGGCGCCCTTCATGAATGTCGTAGTTAGCGGGTATTGGTATTTAGATTTGAATGTCCATGAGAACTGGTTCTTCAGAGATGCAATTAGAAAGAAGAACTTTTATTATTATATATATATATATATATATATATATATATATATATATATATATATATATATATATATATATATATATATATACACATATTTATATATAAAGTATATGTGTTTTTATATATACATATATATATTATATTATATATATAATTATATATATATATATATATATATATATATATATATATATATATATATATATATATATATATATATATATATATTGAGCTTCTATCACCCTTGCTTCCCTTGGCGAAACAAAGCCAAATTAGAGCTGCTCGTATCTTCAATTAATTTCGCGGGATTCACTGAACGAAAATTTCCCCGCGAGTAATTATTTTAATTACATTACCGGGGACAGCTTATCATCCCTGTTTACGTACTCTCAAGTAAATTACCACATCTTTCTTGCTTGTGTGTTTACACCGCCCCAACCCCCTTTTCGGGAAAGGTGGAAAGGGGGGAATAACGCGGTTTTTCTTTTCACCGGTTGTATTGGAAAATAGGGTCTCATTTTTTTCCATCCAGGTGCTGGGTTCCTTTTATAAGAGTAAGCGTTCAGTGCTACAAAGACTGAATCAACATTTGATGGAAACAACAAGCAAAAAGTTATGTACAATGAATCAGATAATGTCTTTTAAGAGCATTACTAACTTTATTCAATCTGTAAACATACTTGCGTACATGTATGAATATCAGATCTTTAATATTAAAAGAAAGGCAGGATTATCATTTGCAGCGTATCCCAAGAATGTGACAACGATCGGCTTCAGCACTTGCAAATACAAAACGTCTGTACAAAACGCAACTACCTTACCTGCAGAAATGGTCACCGAAGGGGAATTTTTAAGTGATAAATGGATCAGTACTGCCGGGTCTCGATCCCACGACACAGTTTCCTTCCAACAACTCCAGTCGACGGTCTACCCCATCGGGGATATTCCCGAGGTAGCGTGAATTTGATATTAAACAACATTTGTAGCTTCATGAATGTATATAAATCACGGTGTGGTTAAAATTTCATAATAAGAGCTGCGTGTTCCAAACGTACCAATGAGCTATCATGGTGGAGGTGGGTTAATGCCGAAGCTAAGTATAATTTCCCCGCTCTCGTCGGGTAAACAAGTACAGCAGATTCGGCATTTACTTATACCTCTCTCGATAGCTCAGTGGGTAGACCGTTGACTGGAGTTGTTGGAAGGGAACTGTTTCATGGGATCGAGACCCGGCAGTACCGATCCATTTATCACTTATAAATTCCCCTTCGGTGATCATTCCCCATCGGGGATATTCCCGAGGTAGCGTGAATTTGATGTTAAACAACATTTGTAGCTTCATGAATATATATATATATGTATATAAATATAATATATATATATATATATATATATATATATATATATATATATGTATATATATATATATATATATATATATATATATATATATATATATATATATATATATATTATGTTTGAATGTCAAGATTCACCTTTTTGTTTCTATTTTAAATATGTTTAACAAATCTTAAAACAGTTCCACAACTTACATGTTAAATGTTAAATACGTTCTATAGTTAGGTGCCATATTTGATAGGGAAACAATGTTTGTACGTTCCCGACATACATTTCTTCTTCCATTCTGTATCAGCGTGGATTAACTCATTTAGTATATATCGAATATGAAGCTAAATATCGCAGTTAAGTCTTGGGATATATGATAAAGAATGCAGTAAGTATTACCATATCAATATGAGAGCCTGAAGAACGCAGACTTGAGGTGGCCTTCCAAATGGCAAATGGGTCTTCCCCACTCTTTCTCTCAGTTCCGGGCCTTTCAACCCGAAACTATGTAAGGAAATATCTTCTAGATTACATTATTTCGTCAACATTCTTACTTCCCTTCTGGACTGATGCGATCCTTTCACTCCCAGTGACTAGCACTATTCTTTTCCTTATCTTATATACGTAATATACTGTTAGCTTCTTTGGTCTGTCATGGGTCTGTCTGTTGCGTTCCTCTGAGCCTTTGTAAAAAGTGACTAGGGGTCATTCTTGAATCCTAAAAAGCTTAATATCTCAGCCTCAAATAGGCAAGAAAAAAGGAAAGAATCTTATTTTCGTCCATCAAAGTTCCTGTTCAGTAGCAAACCTTTTTTTCGGTTCATTGTTTATCTGTTAGTTTTCCATAAAATTCTTTACCATTCCACTCTAAAAAAACTTTGTTTAAGACCTATTCCCTCAATGCTTCCTGCCTGGGAATACCTCTTGCATAAGCTCCTTGTGTTAAGTTATTTTTTGTGGAACCATAACCGTGAAAATACCTTAGATATCTAAAAGCCTTGAAAAGTTGACGAAGCATAGACGGAGGTCTGATGGTTTGACGGAGAGTTGGTGGATATAATTACGACAGGGTTGAAAAACCTCCCTGACCATCCAACGGCCAAAAATGAAGGAGACTCATTAACTGTAGCAACAGATAACGTAGAATTTTGTAGGAAACAATATAACTCTAGTCATGACAGTGTGTGGAAAACTTAATGTCGATAAAAACTATGGATGAAATGATCTTTTGAGGAACATTCTTCTTGGTACTGATATGTTGTTGAAACCCTCCAGTTTTAGGAAGGTTGAATTCCATCTTCAAGGCGAGACTCACTTTTCCTGAATTTCCCTAACCTGTTCCGAAATGCTTCAGGTGAACCTTTATAAATTTAATTTTTTTATCTATTTTGATCAGTATTTTACTACACATATCTTCTTTGTTTTACTCCTTTGTTCCGTGGAGGTTATTCAATAAATCAAGAGACTTTTAATAATAATAATAATAATAATAATAATAATAATAATAATAATAATAATAATAATAATATCTACTAACATGATTTTTCGCAATTTAACATAATACTGTGCGGTTACATCATAAAATAATTAATAGACCTCGGGAACACAGAGAGGAGAAAATTAGCCAAAATTTTCCAGCTCTGACGAGTCAGTTTGCGTGCACTGTATATACCTTTCTCACTGACACAAAACGCTCTATACCTCTGATCCACTTTACGAAAGCGTAATAAAGATACAATTCAAGCAGTTATCAAAGAGCTCCCCTATTTTGTGACTGAGAACTAATATTGTTTCTTTTCCCTGGTCTTTTGTAACTTGCTCTTATCAGCGTCTTTTCTTCTTTTCAATTCGTCATTCTATATTTTTGCCTGGCGTTGTTAAACTGGCTAATTTCCTTTTGCAGTCTGTGTATAACACCAGAACGGATGTCGAAATGTTAGAAAACAGGGGGAACTGAGGTCAGTAACAGCTCAGACTTTATTTCTAACAGATTTCTAGTAAATTCTATCCTAAATCTTTTCCAAGATCATTCTTGAGGAACAGTTGAAATTCCCGTCTGAACCCCAACTCCCAAAATTTGTTTGGACGTGAAGTCATTTGCCATTATTTTTCCTTTCATTCGTGGTACAAGTATTTTTTTTTTTTTTTTCAAAAGAGAAGTGATCACTGTCATGAAGTGCAGAAACTCCACATCCATTATATGGAAATTCATCTTACGTTTGGTGTTTTATTTGTCATATACTGTAAAGGCTGCAAGAAGGTGAAAAATTGATCACCCTTTCTTTCTGAAAAGAAGGAAAGTCTGAAGCGGTCTTTTAGAAGAAGACCAAGAAATGGTGTCAGAGAGGCTTCACCGCGCAGTTACAAAGAATCTAAGATTAAAGACTGTCGTTCCAAGGTTGGGGGAGGTGGGGGGGGGGGGTTGGAAAGGCTTGGTTTGAAACATGATAAATATGTGTGAGATAGTCAGCTATGTGTGTCTCGTGGACGAGCCAGTGCCATGATAGGTTTCGCAGTGCGGATCTCTGCCAGTGTTATGAGTTCGTGAAGTCTTCCTGATGGCATGTTAAGACTGGCACCTCTCTCTCTCTCTCTCTCTCTCTCTCTCTCTCTCTCTCTTAGAGGTACTGAAATGGGAAGGCTAAGGGACTTGCAACTCCCCTCCCCCAAGGGTGATTACACTGCAAACAACTAAGGCTTAAGTTTGAGAATATTGGTAACAGGGTCCCTAGGCATCTGAGTCTTACCGAGGAGACCGTATAGCATACCCATATGGTAGCACTGATACTGCAGTACAGTCAATTATAACCACGATATTAAAGAGAGAAGGGGATGCGAGAGATTTTAACAAGAGGCTACTTCCTTCCACATAAGAAAGTATTGCTCTTGGATATCTGTAGAAATATTATGCGGTTATCCATTATTTTTCCTCCTCTCTAGGAATTTAATGTTTTCTTTTCGCGTGGGAAATTATTTGGGATAAAAGCGAGCATCGTTCATCTTCGTGATCTCGGGGATAAGGTTAGGGCGAAGAAGAGCGACAGAGAAAAAGTGGAATAATTCGATAATTGCAGGGTAATCGTTCGGTATGGGAATAATATCCGGTCCCTCTGCGAGAGAGTGGTTATGTGTGGTATGTGTTTTCAGATCAGAGGTCAATCGTTTCCTGTGATCGTAGTTTTAGGGCTAAACGAGAAAGAAAAATAAGATGATGATGATGATGATGATGATGAGGAGGAGGAGGAGGAGGAGGAGGAGGAGGAGGAGGAGGAGGAGGAGGAGGAGGAGGAGGAGGAGGAGGAGATAAGAGATGGAGGAGGAGAAGGAGGATGAGGAGGCTGATCATATTGTGGGTGGTGGCTTTCTCACGAAGACTCCAAAACTAACCACATTCCAGTCTCCAGAATTAGAGTCCCCCCCCACCCCATAACCCCAGTCCGGTAACCACCCCTCCCCCATCCTTCCCTTTGGAATCCCTCATCCCCCGTCCCCTCTCCCTTCGGAGGAGGCATCGTTTCATACCCCGGATGAAGGCCATTTTCGATTTCTACAACACGTTCCGTGGAATTCGCTGCCCAAAGAAGTAGGGTATCCAGATGTTTCGATTCAAATTAATTTCGCCTCGCGGAGCTCTCTCTCTCTCTCTCTCTCTCTCTCTCTCTCTCTCTCTCTCTCTCTCTCTCTGTATAACTAACTGATTATTATGTTTGCATTGCATTTAACATTGCAAATGGAGTACAGTATTTTCATCCGCTACAGCAATTTAGGTGACAGGATTACCATTCAATTTCAGAGCTATGGATTTATTCTTTAAACCGCAAAGAATCACATATTTAATGAAACAGAAATGAAAACATTATCTACTAAATAATGAACAACTCAAGAAAATACAGCTTCCCTATTGATCCCATTTGTTGACGTGCATTCAGAACCTTTCCTACGTCATCTATTCGGAATCAACCATATTGCTAAATCACGGATAATCCAACAAGGGCTTCAATAAACGTGAACTTTGTACAGACACTCCCACAAAAATGAAATTTGTGTGGGTTCCTTAGACATTTAACTACAATTCCCACCAAATTCCAAACAAACAGGTCTTGTGCTTGAGCATTCCTCTATTTATGCGTAAAACTGTGACGAATTGGGGAATTTACCACCTTAAAATTATCCAGTCACTTCCCTTTACTCTCTTCTACAGTGGTACAAGCTGTTGATATAAAAGATATGGAACTTATCTTTGAATTTACATATTACAGTAAACAGTAAACCACCATTCCTTTTTTAAATAATGCTAATGAAAACATATTGACCTCCTGAACACTCATGACTTGACAGGGACTGAAGTATTTACATTCCCGAGCAAAACAGCTAGAAAAAGTTATATTTTGAATGGAGGTGAATATTCGAATCTCGAAGTGTACCGACAACTCATTATATTCCCCGGTTCTTTCATCACGACATGGACACAGGGAGAGCAGGGGATCACGGTCTCACTTGATTGCTATGCAGGTCGCAATTTTGGACGGTACTTCTCCTTTTCGTTCTTACCTCCTGAAGGGATATTGATCCTTACGGACTGGGGACTTAAGGAGAGTTCCGTAACTGTACTTAAGAAAAAAAAAAAGATTCTTTTTTCGATTGGTTATGGTAAAATAATCAGAGTTTTGCAGACCAAAGAGGAAAATATATATTTTTTTTAGCAAAGTGTAAAAATAAAGCAGCTAAACATGATGAGATTATTTATGATATATATCTTGCGTAATTTCAGTCGATGTGAATGTTGTATAGCCAGAAAAAAACCCATTAATGGGACCAATGTTTTCCTATTAGGTCTGTAAGAAATAACTGATTTTTTACCACAAAAAATGTTTATTTATCAAAACTTACTTTTCCAGTTTTTTTTTCAACTTGAACTTACATGTTCACGTATTTGAAAGTGTTTTTCTCAAATTGTCAACAGCGATATTACACGAGATGTACTAGAGACTTCAACTAACATTATTGAAAAATTTAATTATTTTATTAAGTTGGGTTTAAGGAAGATACTTGATCATAATTTCTGTCAGATTTCTAACTGCATTATGAAGTCATTAAAGCATTCTTTTATCCAAGCACAATTCACTTTTGCCTCGTTAATAATCTATAAACAAAGGCTATTAAATGAGTATGAATTTCCCTTTCACCAAGATTCTTTTTAAGAACTTTTATGATATACCCGATTTTTCACGTGGTGATGAATTTCTCTCTCTCTCTCTCTCTCTCTCTCTCTCTCTCTCTCTCTCTCTCTCTCTCTCTCTCTCTCTCTCTCTCGTTTCAAGCTCTAAAAGAAAACTCCAAAATACAGGAGCTTTAAAAATACTGTGGTAATTAATTATTTTAAGCTTTAATTCCACTTTTTGGAGTTTATGCTATAGAAGTAATTAAGATCTTCAAATAACTGGCCTTCCCCATCACTCACTCCCCCCCATCCCCGTCTCTCTCTCTCTCTCTCTCTCTCTCTCTCTCTCTCTCTCTCTCTCTCTCTTGCCTGTCTGTCTGTCTCTCCCCCCTTTGGATGTCTATCATCTCATGACAGGATATTTATTTACATTTAGTCATGTCCGCAGTTGGCTGCAATCCTCTTGCATCTCCTTCCAGTTTTGAGAGCTGATGTGTAAACTTAGCTATTTCCTGAATGTCCCTGAGTTCCCCCGGGACGCCCGTGGCGCCTTCAGTGGGCGCATGACGAATATGGGCAGTATCTAGTAGGTGGGAAAATGGGCTGGACTCAAGCTTCATTGAGTAGTCGCGGTCAAGGACCAACACCTAATAATTATGGGCGGTTTACACTGTTTTGTTGATGAGATTATGATAAATCTGATAAATGCTGTTCAGAAATATGTTATGAATTATTATAGATGCAAAGAAAGCAGAAGGCAATATTGTCCAAGCAAAGTTAGACACCAGAGACAGACGAAGGTCGCAACTTTACTTACCCAGGTGAAACAGTGACAAGCTGTGCTGTCCACAAAACAATATCTCGGTTTTTTCAGCGCTTTGTTACATTTGCATAAAAACTGCAAGATAAAGCGGAGATAAATCTATCCCATAAAATCTTGCAAAAAGGGACGTTTTGTGCAGACGTTTTTTCCTCTCGAGAAGCGGAACTTAAAAAAGGCGTGTTTCATGATAATCACTCTCACGTGAATGTGGAATCTAACGCCATCTTTTACCAGTAACGCACAAATTCTCTGATTTCTTTTCGTTTCCACTATGGACACCAAACTGATCTAAATTTGACACCTGCAACAGATTTTAACAAGGTCTTTTTTCAACAATTTGAGGTCATTAAAGCCGCCAGTTCGGCGGTTCTTGAAAATTAAAGCACTTGACAAAATAAAAGTTATTTGTTTAAACCCTCGTTCCTTGCATAATCTTTTATTTTTCCTTTAAATGTACGTTTTCAAACACCTCGTTATTAATTTCTTCTGATTTTGGTACTTCATTCAAATGTTTAATTATCCTTCAATTTGGTATTTGATTTAATACAATTATTCACCTTATTTTTCAAATACTTCTTTGTTTTTTTATTTCACGCTTTATGTAGATTTGGGTGAAAATCCAAGTTACTGAATGTCAATAATATCGGCATATGAAAGTTGTATGACTAATCATTTAGGAATGTAATAACTGTAATGATTATTACCCCATAAACAAAAGGAACGACAGTATAATCTTCGCAGTTACAAAAAAAACAACTTCATGAATTTAATACAAAAAACATTGAACGTAAATAACAAACAAATAAACATTACTAAAACCTATAAAAAAAGTAGTAGGGAGATCAATGACTGAATGAAAATTGGTTGAAGGAAGAACGGAACGAAAAAAAAAAAAAAAAAAAAAAAAAAAGTGTTAGGACACAGAGAGGCCAAACGACCCTGAGGGGGGACGGGCATTAGAGGACTCGTTGTTGAGCGAGGGCGCAGGACCGAGTATCCTTGATGCTTTCTGAAATCCTACGATTCGTGGAAGGGGATACGCAAGGGGACGTCGAGAGTTGGGGTAGATGGATAGGTGCTCCCGGATGCTGCAGCTGCTGCTGCCCCTGCTGCTGTTGGAGCAGAGCCGTGGCACAGCCGTGCAGCAGACGACAGCGTCATTACCTGGGAGATAAAACCACTGACTTTCTCAAGGATACGTGGATGTCAGAGAGAGAGAGAGAGAGAGAGAGAGAGAGAGAGAGAGAGAGAGAGAGAGAGAGTTGGTTGGTGTGGATAGTTGATGAAAGAAAGGTTCAGTATGCCTGCAAGTGCAAAGCAAGATATTCTTTAAGGCTGCAAGAAAGTGCTTGAGTTTATGAGAGAGAGAGAGAGAGAGAGAGAGAGAGAGAGAGAGAGAGAGAGAGAGAGAGAGAGAGAGAGAGAGGTTGGTGTGGATAGTTGATGAAAGTAAGGTTCAATATGCCTGCAAGTGCAAAGGAAGATATTCTTTAAGGCTGCAAGACAGTGCTTGAGTTTATGAGAGAGAGAGAGAGAGAGAGAGAGAGAGAGAGAGAGAGAGAGAGAGAGAGAGAGAGAGAGAGAGAGAGAGATTCAAAACGACTAACAAAAGTTCTTCTGTTGAAAAAGTTAAAGGAAAAGATGGCACAGAATCTTATCAAATAAAATAAAATACCGAGAGATAAGTGCTCAAAATAAGCAGCTTATAGATTTCCAGCAAGTTGAAACGTTGCGTCAGAACTGAACAGAATCTTTGTTAATTGGCTACCTGCATAATATCCTACTCATTGATAATAAGGACTCTGGACTGTTTCATGTAAAGGACAGGGAACGATAATTAGACCAGAGAGTGGGTCATGCGCTGTATAATCTGCACTTTGTTAACTTGTCTGCAACTAATTATGGCAAGCTTATTTGTTTTCTTTTTAATGAGTAAATACATTTCAGTAAGTACGTAAGGAATAAATACATTTTAGTCAGCGCAGGAATCCTCGTGAAAGCGTAGGTGTGTACCCAATATCTAAATAATAATTACAAATGAATAAGGAAATATTCTTTTATTCAACCCGTTAGATAGAAAGCACATTGGAAGAGGGAAGACATAAAACATGTTTGTAGCAAAGAAAAAAGTTACTGTAAGTCTTTTGCAATTTACTTCAGGCGTCTGATTGGCAATCAGTGTGTTTGCGTGTGCATGTGTGTGTATGTGTGTGTGTGTGTGTAGCCGGTACTCATCCGCTCACACACACACACACACACGCACACGCACCCACACGCAGGAGCACCGCTAGAGTTGGGAAAAGGATGAAATGTTTTTGCTGCCAATAGCAACGGTTATACAACAGGTAAACAAAGTACCATAAATAGGTTTACACATCAGCGCAAGGCCATAAATTCAACAGGCTGAATACTGTGTCAGACTGTCAGAAATAGATACGAAGAGCAAAGACAACAAATTATCTGAGAAAATTGACCAAAAATCAGCGAGGCTCAGAAGTTGGGACAATTAAAAATGATAGTTAAGGACGTGGACTACAAACACCTTATCTGCGCAACCAATTCAAGTTGTTTTACGGATTATGTTTGGGACTAAATCACACGCCATAATGCTACGTTTCATCTATTCAACGCATTTCCTTAGAGTATTGATCTGCAAATTAGGTTGCTTTCTTTGAATAAAAATGAAACTCGCCGTTAGGAAAAGATTCCCTTACAAACATCACGTGTGTTGTGGATTTTTTTCCTAAGATCCTTCATGTTTTATGAATGAAGCCTTGTACGTTTTTAGCCCAGCAGTCCTCAGATCTTAATATTATGTAGGAGTAAGTTCTACTTCCTGTGGCTCAGTGCAAACAGGGTTCTTGGAAGTAAATAACCATCAATAATTGTAATTCTAGTTGCGTCGAACCCGTATCCCTTTTAAGGGCAGAAGACCACGACAGTCGAGCAGGAATTTATTTTATCGGATTCCTGCGTGTCGTGAGTCTCATTATTATTCTTGACATTCTAGACTCAGCCCATCAACGGCGCATCCTTTCGGTAAAGAGGAATTAGCTGGTATATTACTCAACAGGAACACAAATCTAGCACACAGATTGAGTTAAAGCCCACAAGGCTTAGGGTACCAAATCAGTTATAAACAATAAGAAGTTGCTTCCTTTCGGAAATCGGTTTAACTAAGCAATTTTGTGGTCAGGTTTATTTTCCTTTATAAAAAGCGAGAAGAAGAAGAAGAAGAAGAAGAAGAAGAAGAAGAAGAAGAAGAAGAAGAAGAAGAAGAAGAATGTTGTTTCTGTTTTTTTATACAAATGACAGCGTATGAATAGCGTCCTCTCTTTCCGGAAAGGCCACTGATTATTTTTAAGGCTTCATCAATAAATAATCTGATATTCTTATTGTTAGATTAAGCTAAAAATGTCTCCTTATGACTGATTTTTATCTTTCAACAGTGACACATCACATCATAATGAGTACAGTGTGTCAAAGGTTATAGAGAGAAGGATATGCATTCATCTACCTGTTTCAATATTAATTTCCTATTCGATATGTGAGGAGTGTGCAGAAACATTGATTTTGATAGATGGTAATTAGAGACAGGACAAAACTTATCCCTAGCTTGTTAGTGTCCTGTCGAAAGAATTGCTGAAATGATGAAAAAGCATAGCCTCATCTAAATAAGGTCACCTTGACTAACTGAAAAAAATGTGGTCATAGTTTCGACCCCAAGCGCGTCACCCAGAACAACATACATGTCAGTTATGAGTGCAGTAATGTAGCATCCCTGTTTTGGAATTAGAGCCTATTATATCTAATTCGATGACCTCTCTGTGCCACCCTAAAAGATGGAATGGAAAGCCGTGATTTTTTTCCTGTCTTGCCTAGAAGTCCTCAAGGCAAACGAGTAGAGAGACAGTGAAGAAAAGTTTCTTCTTTATCTCCAAACTAATTCCTAATCTCTTGTCATTTATCTAATTACATCTCTTCTAACCCTCAACACACTCTCCTTCAACTTTTCTTTTAAATTCCCCTTTCCTTCCAAAGCTGCTCTATATTCGTCCATAAATCTTGCTTGGTTTTATATCTCCAGTTAACTCCAGTCTGCCCTTTGGCTAAATTTGGTCTTGTCAGTCACGAATTATCCTTTGCTTTATCTTATCGTTGAAGTAGGCAGTAATAAGAACCTCTGTTCAAGTCATTCGCAGAAAGTCAATTATTTCGTGTTCACAACATTATCACAAATCAGTGAGACTGGTTCTTTGTTTACATAGCTGATTAAGTTCGACTCATGTGTAGCTTATATCTAATGTTAGTATCCTCTCTCTCTCTCTCTCTCTCTCTCTCTCTCTCTCTCTCTCTCTCTCTCTGAAGCTATCCATGAAAGGTGATAAGCCGAGAGATATGCTATCTCTACCGTAATCCGGAAATAGTCACTTGACCTACCAGATTGTTTTTCGCAGATAACATGAGAAGAGGAAGGAGAAACAGTGGCGTTTTGGGGGTGGGGTGGGGTGGAGAAGGTGATGGCATCTGGGGTGGGGTGGTGATATTGGGGTGGGGGTCCGGTTAAGTGGTTCGGTGTTGTATGCGTAGTTGGAGAAACGTTTGGATTCCAGCTAAAAAATAAGGAGGAAACTCATTAACAGGTAATTAAGTGAAAGTAACAAGATAGAAGAGACAGATTTATAGGTATACTCAGGCATTGATTGTTTGCACAGCCGATGTGTATCTGTGAATGACATCGGCTGAGATTCTGAAAACGTCTAAGTCAGGAACAAGGAAAAGACTGGGGAATACATATATATATATATATATATATATATATATATATATATATATATATATATATATACATTATATATATATATATAGTATATATATATATATATATATATATATATATATATATATATATATATATATATATATATATATATATATATAATTAAAGAGTAAACTCTAGCTCAAAGAAAGTTTAGTGTGGAAATAAAAGTTATGGGAAATTGAAAAGAAAAAATAAAAATCTTTTGAAATAAGAAACTAAAGGAAACGCCTAAAAAAATATATATGTGTGTCTATGTGTGTCTGTGTGTGCGTGCGTGCGTAAGCCTGCTTGAATAAAGAAACCATTAGAGGGATGTGGCTGAAGTATGGGTTGATGGATTAAAGGATTATTGGTCAAGCAAGGGAGGATTAGAAACAGGATGTTGTAGATAAAGTTGTCCCCCTTCAGTATCAACTCCACGGGTTCATATTTTGGTGAACTTGTGCTGGAGAGAGAGAGAGAGAGAGAGAGAGAGAGAGAGAGAGAGAGAGAGAGAGAGAGAGAGAGATCTTTGATGGGATAAACGTCACTATGATTTTAAATATAATTTTTAAAGAGAGAGAGAGAGAGAGAGAGAGAGAGAGAGAGAGAGAGAGAGAGAGAGAGATAAATGTTCTTTAATGGGATAAATGTCACTATGACTCTAAATATAATTTAAAAAGAGAGAGAGAGAGAGAGAGAGAGAGAGAGAGAGAGAGAGAGAGAGAGAGAGAGAGAGAGAGTTCTTTGGTTGGATAAATGTTACTGTGACTTTAAAAACAATTTTGAGAGAGAGAGAGAGAGAGAGAGAGAGAGAGAGAGAGAGAGAGAGAGAGAAAGACCTTTGTGATAGGATAAAAGCTATTATGACTTTAAATGCTGTTTTGGAAAGGTATTTTGAATATTTTAAAAATTCAGAACCGAATGTAGCGATACCATGCATTTAAAAACATATTCCAAAGGTTTTTCAGAAGGAGGTAACAAAATTCAATTGCAAAATTTTTTCTAGCTGTTTCTTAATTTGTCAACGATGATCCAAATACGTTGCATTTTCTCCGATGTGTTTATGAACGTACATTAGTGCCTGTTTGCAGAAAGTCTCCAGAACGAATGTACAGAATTTGACGAAGCTTATATACTTTTATTATGTAAAATATTCTGAAGATTACCAGCTTCGGCGGAAAACCTTGAAAAAAAGTCACATGATGAGAGTCTCTTCGTCGCTGTTTCATTTGCCTCGAACTGAAAACTGGGTCTGTTCTTTTCTACGCAATGTGATCGAAGCTACCACAGAGAAGATTATCTTAAGCACTATAATGAGCATAATGAGCATAACTTTCTCTTTTCGTCATGCGCAAGAGTTATCTCCTTCTCTGCACAGTAATTACAATCCAGGACTTTCAGTAACTACTCCTGCGGTAAGATATTACGTCACGTTTCAAGTTTTGCTTGGAGGATGATTGAGACCAATTTCAATCCTCGCGCTCTGAAATAATTCCTGCGATGTGACTTCGGTGTTTCACTTGCTATTATGGCTTCAAAGGACGCAGGACCTATCCCCTTTCTTGTGGTCGTTGTCCTGTTTGACTGGGGAAGTCCATTACGAAAGGAGTCTGATCACTGAGGCAATGCTAATGAAATGACCTGTGCTGTTTGCTTCCTTATTCAGATGATAAGTAACTGCCTTTTTGAAGGGAATTGCCAGCACCTTTGGTCTCATTTTAATTGTTAAAATTCTCTCTCTCTCTCTCTCTCTCTCTCTCTCTCTCTCTCTCTCTCTCTCTCTCTCTCTCTGTGCTATTTTCACCCATTTCTTGATCGACTGATAACGAAGATGCGTGACACATAAAGAGAGGACTTCTTGGGCTATAGATAGACTTAACTTCTAAATAATTAGAGGGGTAGTCAAAGTTTTAATTGCAACCAAAGCAAAGGTAAAGACACATTTCCTTTCTACAAAAAAAGAAGAAAAATCTGTACTCTTTATTTACTTTCATGGATTAGATCCCCATTAAAAACACCTTTACCTGTCGGAAAAACATTAAAGTAATTATACATTTAGATTATCAATCCAGTTTTTCCGAATAGGAAACCCCCAGCCCGAAGCCGAGTTCTTATGGTCGACTTTCTGTTACGTGAGGGACCAGCCGTCTTAATAAAGTACATTCTAGGAATGGCGCGATTCCTAGAAACCGCAAGATGAAAAAGGAGGAGGAAGAAGACCAAAGAAATAAAAATAATACGTGACCTCCCGTCAAGATAGGTTAACCGGTTGAATCGCCAGCAGGGTACCTGAGCACCTTGTTTTGGCTGTGTGTCGCAACGAGGGATTCCACCCGCTTTTGTTTTGTTATTCTGTTTTCCTACAACGACTCCTCGGGCGTGCGTGCGTGTGTGTGTGTGTGTGTGTGTGTGTGTGTACGACCTGGCGAAGATCGTACTATTATGCTACTCACGGGAGGCTATTATTACTCAGAGGTTACTGAAGCGACCTTTCATCAGGTTGCATCATTCAGGCATTCACTCGCGAACGACGAACTGGGAGAAAACGTTCTGGGAATCTAGTTCTTGGTTAACTGGGGCCCCCCTCGCATTAATCATTCTCTTTCGATTGCAGATTTATTTTTTTTATGAATACAAAATGAACTTCATAACCTATATATAACTAATTTAGATGAAAGCTGAAGACCTCTCTTTATGGAAGTGCTTAAACTGTAATGATTTAGTAAAAGGAAAGTTAGAAATAGCCCTTGTCGTCGTGATTTTGTTTCCAGGAATGTGAGAGAGAGAGAGAGGAAAAGGTATTAATATTGACCTTTACTTTATCGGTTTGAAACGCAATGGTAAATGCAGGTTGGGCAAAGAATATGGTTGTTGCAAGAACTGGCAATTGCCGGGTGAAATGAAACAAGCACGAGGGGCGTATGTCACTTGATGACGTAAGGTAAATATGCATGGTAATATAGAAGTGATGATTTATCTGTTGATTGCGTAATTACCCGCCCTCGTGAACTTAGCTTTAGAATGGGTTCCAGTTAATCAAGCCTATGACAGTCATAACAAGTCAACGATTAGAGAGCATATATACGCCGCCGTCAAGCTCTTATGAGCACATATTTTTATTGCCAGTAACGGTTAGTTATCGGGATCCGAGCGAAATCTTTCAGGTTAGAAGGAACAGCCTGCAAGTTAAACGGTCTTGGAAGAAGTGTGGATTAGATTTGTTTACAAGTGGACCAAGGCTAAGCAACCAAAGGCTCCCTAAACCTGAAAGGTGTATTCCTGTATCCCCTGAAATTGAGAATCATTTGTTTTCTTTCACAAGATCCACTTTTGGTAACATTGTCGTAAAACTTCACTCATAAAAAGCACCTCTACCTTTAAACAGAAATCAAATCAAACCAAAAACCTATTCTCTATGGAGCAGATAATCTTAATGATACTAAACTTAATGAGAAGAAGAATGAATTTCACCATCATCGTTGTTGCTGCGCTATGGTTATTTAACACTGTTCTAGTCCTATTGTGTCTAAAAAAGCACCACTAGGATGAACATCTACGTAAGACATCCAGATTATATTTTCAATAGTTTTTATAGCAGCCTTCATTAGATATTTAGTGAAAGAACAAGTATATTTCAGAAAAGATAGAAACAAACATAAAGAAAAATAGACTTTCTTAGCGAGCGATAACAGTGCCAAATGCATTTTCTTGAAAGGGCATTTAAACAGCGTGACATAAACCCTGTGCCCTCCCGCATATTATGGTCATTTTGGCGCGAATGATTCTGCATATCCATTGGCTGCTAATGATGTCATGGACCTCAGCGTTAATTGGTGGTTGTCATTATTTACTACAATGGCAAGTGACGTCATGAACTGTTGCTGCGTACGATAATTTAGAAAACTTAGTCATATTTCCTAATATTCATATCATCCCCTTGGGTGAGGTGCCGTTTCTTCGTTGTTTAAAAAACTTTTGCTTAAATGTGTAGAAGAGATTAAAGGAAAAAAACATTTGTTTGAGGATCATTACTCTGTATCTGTCATCACTGGAAAGAGGTCGGCTGCTAGTTTGTGTTGGCATAATGCCTTGGAAAGTGTAGCTACTTTCCAGAATTTAGATATCCAATAAAATTTGGATTTTACTCAATTTATTGAACTTCTTTGTACTTAATGGCTTATTTTGATGTTAATTCTAATAGAATACCTAACCATGAAATACTTATTAGGCAGCCAAAGAATGAACATAGTGGCGATTGCAGTCTTCTTTATCTGTTGATGGGGATCACCAAGAAGGGTCAAATGGTACTAGGGCATAAGCCCTTTGGAAAATTGTGGAGTAAGGTTGGAGCTAGAAAACTCAGCCCACTCCAAAAGGAAAAAAATCTCCCACCTGAAGAAAGCATGATCAACCAAAGTGGTACAGTTTTCTACCCACGCTCGCTTGGGTGGTGTTGCCTCCTTCGAATTTCTGAAACTGGTAACAATATATATATATATATATATATATATATATATATATATATATATATATATATATATATGTATATATATGTGTGTGTGTGTGTGTGTTTGTGTGTGAATTTTAATTTTGTCACTTATATGTGTGACTTTTTATAAAAAGTGTGTTGTGTGTCAATATGCGTTTGAATAACTAATACATAAGGGGAAATTATATATATATATATATATATATATATATATATATATATATATATATATATATATTATATATATATATATAATTTCCTGTTGTGTATGTTATTTTTATAGGAAACCACATTGAATATGCACAGTATTAAATATGAATATATAAAATGTCTATGTGTGTACATTATAGATATAACTAATAAATATATATATATATATAAATTATATATATATATATATATATATATATATATATATATATATATATATATATATATATATATATATATATATATAGTTTCAATGGAAAGCAATGTTTTGATACGGTAATTCAGCAAATAAGATAACAGTGTAAGGAATGAAATTGCAAACTTATTTATAATCAAAATACAAATAAGATAAGTTTATCTCCCTTCTGATCTCTTTCTCGGAAATTACTTGTGATAAAATCCCTTGTGTAAATTTCTAATGATTTTGAAATATGGTCCTGAATACCCTTTTAATCCTTTAAGGTTGGGAGGAAAAAAATGACTGATATTTTGGAGACATTTCTTAAGTGAAATCCCTCCGCTTGTTATACGTTATTTCATCATTTGCCAACCCCCTTTCACCATCTATCTATCCCTCACTCTCTTCTCTCTCTCTCTCTCGCTCTCTCTCTCTCTATAACAGTGTTATGTGCGCACGCGCAAGCTTGTGCGTATGTGATTTTTCATGGTGAGATGTAGTGCTTTTGAGATGAAGCATAACTACTATTAGTTTTTAACAATATAATGTCTGATTTAACTGCTGTAATTTTATTTAACAAACAAAGGAAAGTTGAATCTTAAACAATAAACAGAATTTCTTTTTACACTGAAACAACATCCCGTTAGACAACCTCATCTACAATAACGAACGGAAATTATGCATTCCGAAGTAAAATCAAGGAGAAGAATGAAAAAAAAAAGAGCCCAACCGAGCGATTATCTCATCTGTATCGAAATCGACGAAATTTCCAACGGGAGCGTCGACTCGGCCAATTGAAATGATGGGTGGCAGAGGGTAGTCGCGTAGGGTTTAGCCTACGGTTTAGGGTTTAACCCAGGGTTTAGGGTTTAGCCTAGGGTTTAGAATTTAGGTTTTAGGGTTTAGGGAATGAGAAAATTGAAGGGCAACAACAGCGCGCCGAGGAAGCCTTCGAGTGAGAGCAGAGGGAAGGGAAGAAAAACCGAAGGGGTGTTCCTCGGGGGTATCCGTACCCTGAGGGAGATGAGAGAGAGAGAGAGAGAGAGAGAGAGAGAGAGAGATGGGTGAGTTGTCGAGTGGGCGGAGTTTGGATGGCAAGGGTTGGTGTTGGTAGTGGGGCAGGAGTGCCCTGTTTGAGCGGACGGCTAGACAGGAAATACCAACCCCACCCTGCTGAGGCCCCCCTGCCAATTCTGCCCCAGCCTCCTGCTACCCTACCGCCATCTCTCTCTCTCTCTCTCTCTCTCTCTCTCTCTCTCTCTCAACTTCTTCGCAGGTTGACCCCTCTCACCCATCTCTCTCTCCCTCTCTGTCTCTCTCTCTCTCTCTCTCTCTGTCTCTTTCTCTTCCATTCGCCTCGCCTCGGCTTTGTACGTGTTCTTAGGTTACGCGATACATGGCGTTCGTTCGCATGTTTGTTTGTTTACTTAAGGAAAATGACTGTCAGTTTTTGGTAAAATATAAACAAGCACTGCACGGTTATTACAGCATTTATAAAAAAATGTCTTGGTTTAATCCTCCTACAATTTACTCAGATAAAAATGTTAAAAGCCTTGCAATCATTTTCGCGTCTGCGAAGGAAGCTCTACTTTTAGTATTGTTTCTCAGTCCGTCTGTTTGTCGCCTGCAATCAGGATTACTTAAATGGAAATGAACAATGAACAGTCTTCACAATATGTTCAAGGATTTGATTATTTCAAATTGGCGTAAATCTTTGATTTCGATTCAGAATATTTTTTCTGCTTGGAAAGAATAGTCTGAATGACAAAAAGTATTTAATTAATACGTTCATTTTGTCCTTGTTTTCGTCTAATATTTCGGTAACTATGCTAACGATATTAATGGAAGTTTCCAGTCTCCGATTGTCATTTATACTTTTATTCGTGGTTTGTCCACGTTTGATGATTCCAGCGTTTTTATTTTTATTTTTTATTTTTATGAATTCCTTCTTTTTTTATACAAAAGCTTTCGCAGGAATATTGCTGCTGCTACACCGAAAGGCGAGGCAAGTTACTACGTCCGGATATAATACGTTCTTGATCATTTTGGTTATGGATATTTCTGCGAACTCTTACAATAAAATATAAAACATGGAGACATTTAGGTTAAAAAAAATGTTGGTTAGATACAGGATTTTGATAAAACCCACAAAATTCAGTTGACAGTATTTTCCTAAAAATATTCAGCAAAAGCATCCGTAAAACTAATGGTTTGTGAAATTAGTAAAAATATTTGGCGAGGCCCTTTCGACGATACTGTATTAAAAAAAATATATGAATGATTAGATCCTATGCAGAATTTTTGTGAATTTGTGAATCTCAGATTAATAAAAGATAAAGCACTATAACAGCTATAGAAAAAAAAATCCATAAGATAAAAACATTTCGAGACTCCTCAATGAAATATGAATAAAAAGTTTCTCACAGCCAACAGGGAAATGTCCAGACCCCAGTCAAATACAAATTTCCATAAATTCCATTAACAAATTGCTTGGTAGGATCCCCAATAAGAATATTCCATAAGATCCACAAGAAGGATTATCAAATCCGTAAACGATTAGTAGAAACAACCCGGATAATTTCGAGACATTCCTTCTGACAACCACACGCAGCAGTCAGCGGACTGACAAACGCACTCACGGTCATACATACGACGACGTCGATGAAATGTGCTAATGTAATATGATACTTTTGAAAATCAGGCAGACACACACAATACACACATACATACATACACATTATATTATATATATATATATATATATATATATATATATATATATATATATATATATATATATATATATATATATATATATATATGATTTTTCACAATTTTCCACTTTCCCCAATTTGTGTTTCCTCTTCAGTTTTACGTCCGTCAAATCTCTTTAATTCTCGCTCAATTACGCTCGATAAATCTTAATGTGCTTCTGTAATTGATAACGGTTCACCTACGTTGTCGTCTTAATACATTGTTAGTAAAAACTCTCTCTCTCTCTCTCTCTCTCTCTCTCTCTCTCTAAATGTCCCCTGATGCCTCACACCCAGCATCTCCCTTCCTCACTGCCTCAAGATACCTCCCTTCTCGATTCTTTGTGTGATCCTTCCTTTGACTGTTTCTTAGGATACCTCCCGTTTCTCTCTCTCTCTCTCTCTCTCTCTCTCTCTCTCTCTCTCTCTCCAGACGCATACAGACATTAAACATTCACCCAATCGTGTGAGCTAGAGGGATTTCTTTTGATAAACCTACAAGAATTTATGAACGATCTATGCTTTTCTTTTGTCAGAGGAAAAGAACTAAATACAAGACTGACATCCTATCGAAAGAACGCTTGACTAAACCCTCCTCCTCCTCCTCCTCCTCCTCCTCCTCTTCTTCTTCTTCTTCTTCTTCTTCTTCTTCCTCTTCTTCTTCTTCTTCACACGAGTGAAGTTTCCCGAGAGCAACAAACGATAACACAGAATATGTGAGCGAAAAGAAAGACCCCATGTGTGTCTGTCTGTATGTGTGTGTGTGTGTGTGTGTGTGTGTGTGTGTGTGTGAGCTTGCCCTGCGGTGCCCAATAGCCGGGCAGTACGATGCACCTGCCGACGGTTCTGAAGGATTCTGACCCGCGTAACATCCTCGTTAGCCTCGTTTCGTAGGATTCTTTTGGGCGACTATTGCCGAGTAACCTTTGTTCGTTTGTGAGCTACGTTGAGAGAGACACGGATTATTCGTGTCCTGTGGGAGACGCAAGAGAAATTCGGAACAAAATTAAAAGTTCGCTCTACAGGGGTCGGGCATCCCGAGGGTGGGAGGGGAGCTATTATGGTCGACTTGGACGGGGCCAAGATAAGTGTCAATTTTCCTGTGTGTTTTTTCTACTGACAACTTTCGTATTTCTTTACACGAAACTGTGACATCAGTACTTCGTAATACAGGAATGAATATAAACGGTTACTCACAAATAACAAGTGGACGGCAGAAATATAAGGCAGCAAATACATAGAGAGAAATGAATGACATTGCTGAGACGGGAGAGTTATCGTGCATCCGCCAACCGTGCGTTACAGCTTCCTCTGAGATGAACAAAGATGATAAAATTTGACCGTCAGGGATCAAGCTCTGAATTATTGTCGAAGTTTTTTCCCTTTTCCCTTTTTTTTTATGTTGTCCTTCTTTCTAATGCCTTTTCATTTCTTCTCTAGCCAACGCTTTGCTTTCTCATTTCTGAAGAGTTTCTTGTTAAATTTGAGATACCTTACGGTAGGGTCTAGGAAGCTTCGTAATTTCAAAGACGTTTCATCAGAAAAAAAAAAAAAAAAGATCAAACTCATTACAAATGTGGGTTCTCTTCAACGGGGATCTACCATTCATTGGCATAATCATTCCAGTACGTATTTTAAGATTTAGGAGCGTATATAGTGATTGGAAACACCAAACTGGCGTGTCTGGAAACGTTAACAGTACGCAGTTCTGTATGACGCAGTTCGGAGATAATAACGAAAGGAATTTACCCTTGGGGGCCATTTAATCAAAGCCGTTGTACGGATCTGACTTTGTCAGCGTCTGGTACTTCTGTGGCCACTGGAATTGTTCATCAATAAACAATTATCAAAAGGTGTTGTATAACTGTGAGCTTCGTTCTTCTTTGTTGGTGCAAGCTTTGTCTGAATACGCATTTGTTTGTTCGTCTTATAGCACACCTTAGTTTCTGGTTTCTAGGTGGGCAATCTAGTGCAAATTTTGTCCGAAAAAGAATGGCCTCTCCTGTTATTCATTTCCAGGGAAAATTTGGTATGCATCATAAACTAGAAGCTCAATTTCCTATTTTTTTTTTTTTATAAAATCTTTTAGTCAAACGTTATTGTTTTTTTTTTAGTTAAAACGAGGGTGGCAGATAATAATAATAATAATAATAATAATAATAATAATAATAATAATAATAATAATAATAATACTTAAGGGACAAAGAGATAATGTAAATAAATAAATTCTGGAGCTCCTGATCCATTTGAAAATCTAGATACATCTCTTTGGCTCGTTGCCCCCGCCCCCAACCCCCTTCCCCAACAGCAACAACCCCCGCCCCGGCCCCAGCCCCAGCCCCGAGGCAGCCCAGAGACTGTCACTGAAATCAGTCTTTAGTTTTTTATTTTGCGTCTATAAATTTCTCCTTAACAGATATCGAGACAAAAGGAAATCTTTGATCCCTGACCCGCCAGCCCACTAAATTTAATTGAAGTTGGTACACAAAATTTTTAAGATTTTTTTTTTGTGTGTACAGAAGCACAAACCGGACTAATGAACAAGCAAACAGGGAATTATTGGTGTAATTATGTATTTTCAATTTACCTTCAATAACTGCGTTCTCTTTGGCGAATTTTTGCGGTGCCGCTGACTGTTTTCGAGTAGGAAAATTTCTGAATCACAAGGGTATACTGATCTCTGGGGACTATCGAGTCTAAGCATAATTCATTTACACCAATATCATTATCATTTGTGATTAATGGGACCTTTATTCGGTATGGAATCCTGTCAAACAAATCTGCCTTGACTCGAAAGTTCATTGGCTATTTCCTGTTGCATGTATACTACATATAGGCCTAGGCTTATGTTTCCTCACAAGAGGCTGATCCACGTACACGCAAAACACGAAGCTGATTTGCAGAAGAAAGTCTGAAGCCTCATTATCCTTGAAAGAGTGGAAAGATTGCGAGAGTCAGTCAGTGAGGAGGAGCTTCTCTCGAAGTTGGAGGGACTGGGAGCGAGTGACTCCATCAGAGAAGGAGTGAGTGAGCGGATGCGTCTGCGAGTGAAGGAGATCGAGGAGGAAGTGAGTAGTGTGTAACGGAGTGGGAGTAGGAGTGAGTGAACAAAGTAGGGTGCGAGTGAGAGAGTGAGTGATTCAGAGCGACGAGGAATGAAGGAGTGAGTGGTTTTTTCTTATGGAGTAAGAGAGAGGGGAAATAGCAAGTGAGTGTCGGAGCATGAGTGAGGAATGGGTACTTGAGTAAGGGAACGAAGGGGAGGAGGAGGAGAGCGGGGAAGGGGGATAGGGAGGGAGGGAGGAAGGGTGAATGGGAAGTGCTTTTCTCCTAATCCCTCTTTACGATTTGGTAACAGGTGAGAGAGAGAGAGAGAGAGAGAGAGAGAGAGAGAGAGAGAGAGGGGGAGGGAGGGATTAGGCGAGATCAAGTATTTCCTTCTCCAGCGAACAAGCGTCCGTCCTACGGCCTTTCTCTTTGGTCGATCAGTCATTTAATCTTTTCCTCTCTTCCTCTCTCCTCCTCCTCCTCCTCCTCCTCCGTCTTCTTTGTTGTTGTTGTTGTTCCCTCCCCCTTATCATTTGGTTGTTCTGACCTTAGGAGTTTGGCTTAATTCAGTTTGTTTGTTTTCTAATTTCTTTTGTTATTTGCTTTTATACTCTTCAGTTTCTGTTTGCTTCTAAATGGTGTCAGTCTGGATAACTGTAGTCAGTAGGCTTTGATAGGTTCGTTGTATTATTATTATTATTATTATTATTATGATTATAAGTGTTCCTGATGTTGTTGCTACTGAATCCTTTGTCTCATTTGTTACTGCTGTTGTCCTTGCTGTTACTTCTATTATACCTAATCTATAAACCATTCTATTAGAGACAAGACTACCAAATACAGTACAAATTCTCTGTTGCAGAAATGACCTGCCAAGGATAAAAGACATTTTTTTCCCCACCCAGTAAAAGGAAATAAAATAGAACTTAAACGGCAAAGCCTCTCTTGTATCCAACCTGTATCATGCTAATTTATGAAACAACTTCTAGTAGACGTTTTTGTAATGATAATGAATAATTGACTTTCCGAGTTATTAATGATTGATAATATCTTCGCATATTTTTCCATACGCACTCAAACAAGCCCGGAAATATGATTTCGTAAATTTAATACCATTGGTGGTGGAAGGGTGTTTGTAATTAATAACAGCGCTAATAGACTTGCCACTTGGATTAATAACCTGATATTTCTTGGCTTGGATTGATTTTATTGTCTTTTTCTTTCTTCCTTCTTCTTCTTCTTCTTCTTCTTCTTCTTCTTCTGAATAATGATTTCTTTTACTGCGTGAGCTTTTTAAGGCTTTCGGAGATTAGTCTTTGTATGGGCTTAAGCCTTAATTTCCTCACTCTCATGGCAACTTTTTACTTCAGCAGGTCATATGTCTTGCAAAGCACATTCACATAAACATACGCATATATATATATATATATATATATATATATATATATATATATATATATATACATAAATACATATATATACAGTATATATACATACATATATATACACATACTGTATTAACATGACGAGGTTTTTCATCGGACTGAAGTGATTTTCGATATGCAATGCGTTTGTACATTTGCTTATCGATAAACATGCTTGTATGCATGTTTATAATATAAGTTAATGTTATCCGGTAGCTGACGTATGTGACCATCACGTAAAAGAAATAAATAAAAACTAATAATCTTGGAGCTCAAACTACAAAAGCCTACGGACTAAACATCCTAGTTTCGTTTTAAAATACTTCAGTCTCTGAGGCAGTTTTTGATTATTTGCATGTCACGTAAGTTCCATTTTGAATTTCTTTTATTCCTTAAATAAAAATGCCCACCATGAATATTCAGTAAATGAGTTGTCTATTATGTTTGTTAATATCCAGGTCTTTGCAATAAAAGATGGAAAAATATGAGCCTCTTCAATTATGCTCCTTCATTTCAACATTCTGTTAACTCCTAAATTTTGGTTAAGCTAATAATAACATGTAGAGATCCTGTAAAATTCGCATCATTCTTAAACATTATGTTATTATAATGAAATGATTTCACTTAATTTATCGGCCTTTTAATGTACTGAAATATTTTTAGAAATTATCTTCATTATCTTCATTTCATATGAAGAGAAAGCAGAAAGAAATGAATGAATGAAACAATGAAATAAAATGAAGGAAGGGAACATTATTCCGAAGAACTTTGAAGCATATTTAATGGTCTTCGAACGACGCGACGTACTGAACAAAGTATTGTATGTTAATGAAATACGACGGTTGATCATCCACATAGTCCCCGGAAAGTACCTTCTTGTTGAGTTTTTATTCAAAATATCAACCGATTTCTTTATCTATTTATTTATATGCTTATTTATTTATTTATTTTTTATTTATCAGGTTTCCCCCTAAGTCACCTCTTCCATGGAAACAAGCAGATCCGAAGAGCGACAGAAAGATCCTGACGCCAGATCCTACGCCTCCAGGACTCATCACCGAGGAACAGGTTTCGGCGCAACATCCTGCGACCTGCCCCGAACCCTGGGCATCGATATCTCGACGAGGTAGAATTGGGGAATCTGGGGTCCATAACAAAGTGCAGGTCAGTCAAATACTCGGCTACTTCTAATACCCACGAAGGCTACTCTCGCCTAGTAATTATCGCCGCACCCAAGTCAGTGACCTCACCTTCAACAGGTAAGGTCCCTCATCACTGTGGCTCCGCTGGGAGTAATTAGCTAATTACGAATTCTCTGGTTTTCCGTGGCCTTCAGAGAGAGAGAGAGAGAGAGAGAGAGAGAGAGAGAGAGAGAGAGAGAGAGAGAGAGAGAGAGAGGTGGGGGAGCGTTAATTAATGAGCGGTGTGGGAGATACGGTGCATTTTCGTGAACTGGATTGCTACACAATTTAAGGTTTAAATTCATCGAACACCCTACACAGACTGCATAACTCTTCTCTATCTGCAAGCTCTTTTTCAGTTCCTGTATATTGAGGCCCTTCCTTTCCAATATTTCTTTGACTTTCTCTATCCAGCACTTTCTAGGCTGATCTATCTGCTCTACTGCTGGTACTTCCGCACTGTGCACTCTTCACCAACCTATCCTCCTTTATTTTTCCCTCATGATGGAGCCATGTCAAAATGCTGATCCATCCTTTCACTTGCACGACACTTCTTACCACTCTTGCTTATCTCCACATATCTCACTCCTCAGGCTCTAACGACACGAATATTACGCGCACATTTCACCTCTATAGGTCGTCTTCTTTCTCCTGTTCATATGGACATTCACACTTTGCTTCCCTAAAGGAGAGTAGTCTCAACAGTTCCATTTTACATTACAATCTTGGCTTGTATAGACAGTCAAAGTTTCCTCTCTGTCTTTTGCATATATCCTGCTACCTTTCTTGCCTCACCAGTTTTATGACTCTTCTCTTCTCTTATCCTACCAGGCGAACAATTCAATTTAACAAAAGCATGCGATCATTGCGCTAACCTTCCTGAGGGTTTGAACCCAGGAACTCTCTATTTCGCAGTGGAAATAATGGGTACTCTTTCATTTTCACTTTAACTGTAACCCAACTGTGATCTGACTAGTAAGTACCTAATACACAGCTTATGTCCTAATTTTTACACATCTTTGTTCTACTTATCTGTTTTAGTACTATTTTCACTGGCGTTTTATTTATCGTCTCATTGCCATCTGGGTATTCTAATCTGTAGGTGGTTGCTGTTAACGTCAATAGTTGGTTACTGATGATACCATGAAACGGAGTTCATACTCTGTATACGTGGGAGTGTGCAGGATACATGCGCACTGCATATCTTTTCAATCAACGCGTTCTACTCCTGCAACAATTCCAGCAGCTTCAGCAGTCCAACCGTTCATCCAACTCAAAAGCATTATCAACAGTCCATCAGTCCTTGGTCTCGGCTTTGTAGTCAAACAGCTTTAAAAGCTGCAAATTTTTCCTCATCCAGATTTGTTAGACAACTGCTTTCCGCAAAACTTGTTTTTGCTGCACAACCTTTCAGTGACTTCTGCTTTTCTTGTCTTTTACAGCTCTTTTCCGATTCATAGCTGGTGATTATCTTGAGTGCCTTGCTCGTTGCATCTTTAAAGCAATTCTTTTAAACGTCATTATTTGCCGTTCATTACATTCATTCCCTTGGGCTGACAAGTCAATCCATTTTGGCCATTCAACTCCTAATGTCCTTTATTGGTGCTACATAATAATTTAACACGATTGACCAACATTCCCATTGTAAGCACTGTGAAACCTTTCGCCATCCTTTGCTGATTCTAACTACCCTAGCTAGTCAGCAGTGTCATTTCTTGACGTTGACACGGGGCTAGTTTAGCAGCCGCTAGTGCTAGCGACCTGTGAACTACCCTTCTACTTGTCCAGTGTCAACGAAAAGTCACTAAGCTTGCCACTTGCCGGGATAGTCCGGGATAGTGGTAGCGGTAACTGTCATACTTTCTTATTTGCATCTCTTATCTTCCACTGCAAACTCGATATTTTTGCCTCTGTTTATACCCTAACTGTCGTCCCATCACTCTGTTCTTTCTTGTGTGTGTGGTGTGAAGGCTGAGATGACACTTATCCCACACACAAGATGAAGCATATCGTAAAAGACTGTTCATTGCCTAAGATGGAAACTGAGTGTCTGGTGTCGGTGTGTAATGGACAGTATCTAAAAGGAATGTTTTTCTATCTTTCTTTTTCCGCATGTGCCATAAAGTCCTTTCTTTCAAGAAATGATCAGTACCTTCCATTGACTTTTGTTTTTATATTGACTTTTCTGCTTTTATTTTGAAGTTAATTTGAAAATTTTAGGGTCGTCCTTAAGCGGTGACGATTTCCTGACTTACGAACTTTAAGACTTCTGTTTCTCGAGCACAGAGTGGCCAAGAAAAAAGCAACCAGAAACGAAGATAAACCAAAGAGATATTTGATAAATTCGACATGGTGACGGCGATGGAACTTTACGAAAAGCTGAATTTATTTTGTACCTTGTTTATCATCTCTCAATGAAACAGAAAATATTAACATTCGGGACATCAGCCTAACATCAAATCGTTAAAGTTAATCTGAATTCAACAACAGAATCACTTAGGATTTTACTGCTCGATGCGAAGATCAGAACATACCATATCATACATATTTCCTATGAGAGAACGCTCTTCTTTCTTGTGAAGTATTGAAAAACGTCTCTCTATTTCTGCTTAATTCCTATGTCTTTGAACAGATGATGTGATCACATGGTTTTAAAAGACGATGCATTTATCGAAGAAAAGAGAATGACAATTTGTTTCTACATTTGAATATTAGTCAGTTTTAACGAATAGTTCTACTCCTTTTAATCTGGGTATTCTGATAAAAGAAAAGGACGACAGGTAGAAAGGGGCCAAAATTTACGAAAATGATGGAGCCTACGTCGGGAAAGTTAACTAATGAAACACTTACCTGGGACTAAATCCCATGAATTTGATGGCTACAGTGATATTCAGATAACATCATGTTCCACTGGAATTGCAGTTATCTTATTGCTAATAGCATTTGCATAACACCTACTTTGTCAGTGAATAACACAATACCTCTAGATAAAAATTACCAGCAAGAGATTAAAGTCTTTCAGGAAACTGTAATAAAGATGCTGGAGTTATGGTTACTATTTTTTTTTTTTTTTTTTTTTACTTTTCCTGGTCTGCAGGGTTTGTGGAGTTTAAAACTCTGATGATATCATCATCAAAGAACAAGTTCTAGGAAGTAGTTGCTTATTGGTAAAAGAGATTATAAAGAAAAAAAAACAAGGAAAAGTTATTAAAGAAAATAATAGGGAGGATTATGAAGGATGATTATATTTTCATCGAGAAAAATATTAATTTGCGCAAATGTTTTGTTTTATGAGGAATTGCTCCCTGTTTAAGACTGGAGGTTAAGATTAGTGCAAATGAACTTTGGAGTTCATAATCAAGATTTTCACGGTCAGAAAACAAACTTGTTCTGTATCGTAGCTTTTTATGAAGTATAGAGAGCTGACCGTGATGAAAAAGTCGAGTGGTTTTACCTATCAGAAAGATATAAATTAAGTTAGGGAATAATTTTGCCCTTGATAGTAAGATCCTTTTTGCATATTTTAAAACAATGCTTTCAATAATTAGTAACTTCATGAAGAGTAAAAATGATTTAAGATTTACCGTTTAAGATTTTTCTGAGACAAGAATGACCACAAATGAAGAGCTCTCACAATTCTCGACATTTCAAGAGTCACTGACGATAAGAGTTTCCCCTTAGGGAACACAAAGATAAAAATGATGGCGAAAATGAGGCCATCATCAGGCAATTAGAATAAGCAAAAAAGAAACTGAATAAATAAAACACGATGGGAAAAGTGACCTTCATCAAGAACAATGGGGTTTGGAAAGGATCACGTAGAAAATGCAGTAAGTGGAAAGGCACCTTCACTCAATACCCAGAATGACTCTCCAAGTGGCCCCCTTGCAGCATTCCAGGACACCGCTGACCCGTGGAGTAGCTAGCTGCCCACACTCCAGTGTTTGGAAGTGGGAGTTCGGGCAGGGGAAGGGGGAAGTAGACCCTGCATCTAGGGCCGTGGGGAAGGGGAGATGAGGGCTGGGGTGGGGATTTGGGGCATGCAAGACCGACTAACGGGGGAGTGCAGGGAGCAGGGCGGGCATGGATTACGGCAGAAGGAACCGATACCCGTACATGCGAACGCTTGAGAAAATGCCCATGCCCGGCTATCTATCTACCCAGGTCATCTCTCATCAGGTCCTTTTCCTTGCAAGGTCGTTTACCGGCGTCCAAGATTCCTGGATGCTGGATTCATCTGCCGTCTCGCTCTCTGGAGGGGAAATTGCCGAAAGTACGCTTTGCAGCATCATCCTTTCTAATACAGCTATGATAATCACTTGTTTCCTTCAAGATAAAATCGAATTTTCATGGAATGTTGGTGATCAAATTATTCTATTGTTTTTGTTTTTCCCTCTATATGCTTTTCTTAAGTGACTGCACACAAGAACCATGATATGAAATTTATTCATTTCGTTAAAAAGTCGTTTTTCAACAGGGTTCTGTTTCCTTGCGTATTCATCTTCCACTCTATCAATAACCTCTACTTTACCGGTTCTTCTCTCCAGTATCTATATTAATTTCATCTTTCATCTCCAACCAAAAGTGTCGTGTTGACTAAACTCAATTTTGAGTCGCCCCAGCGTCAAATCACGATTTTGATATTGTACTCTTGGTCCAGCGGGTATCTGGCAAGGCATTTGTTTTTTTTTTTACAGCATTCTTGGAGAAATCACACAGAAGAAATTGCTAATTCTACGTTTTGAAATTTAGGTATATTTTTTAGCTACCATAAACTTTTTACCTCATCCTAATTTTTTACTTTACTCCTCTGATTGTATATAATTAGTAAGAAATTTACAGATAAACATAAAAAGAGCAAGAGAAAAACACGTCAGTAAACAAACAGTAAATTTACCAGACGGTTTTTTCCCGGTTCCAATACTTATTCTTTTAAATTTTATGGCACTTTCTACGTCTTCATCTCCTCTTTCGTTCCAACAATTCCGGTTTTAATTCCGATTTTGTTATTTTTTCCACTAGACAATCCTCCCGCATTCTCTCCACATGACCAAGTCTGATCCATCTTGTCAGTTGTGCTAACCTTTTGTACGTGTAAATGCCTTTATGTGTTTATTTGCGTTTGTGCTTACGCAGCTAGTGCGTACACAAATACAAGGACGAACCCAGTAAAAGGGGAAAAGTCTCCTTATCTATGAATTTCTGCTTCCAGATTGGAAGACTGATTGACCGAGCACCTCTAAACGATTGGCAGAGTCCGTAGGCCTACATAGTCCAGGGCCCTTCTTAAATCCACATCATCCCTCAGGCTGTATACAGAATGCTCGGGCTGACCAATCTTAGGTTTAACAGACTATATTTTTTTTTCTAGGAAATTTGTTTCTATTGCTTACGTCTTTTCTTATTTTTATCATTCCACTTAATGCTTAACTGGCTGCTCCCTTTTTTATTCTTGTTTTGGTGATTTATTGCGTGCGATTTCTTTTAAACATGACCTTTAATGACCTTTAATTTGTTCCTTCTTTTTGTTATCAAAATTGAACTTCAGTCATTTTTGTTTCATTATGTCACTGGAATGTCATATGGCCGTCTGGGTATTCGAGTCATTTGGTTTGGAAAATAACATTAATCACCTGACAAATCGAGATTCATAAAGAATTTAACAATGTATATGGCGGTCATAACGTCATTCTGCTATTCTTTTATTGTAAAAGAAAAAAAAATATTGTGAATTAAACACTTGCGTCCAATGGTTCGCTGTCGTTACGTAGAAAAAGCAAAGCAAAAAAAAAAAAAAAAAGAAACATTTGGCAGTTAATCGAGAGAAGAAACAAAAATTCTCAGGTGCGCCGTGTGAAAATTAAAGAAAGTCTTCACTGACCCTTAGGACCCAACTCAATCCCCTTCCACCGCCACCCTTACTCCCAACCTACATTCACCTTTTGCCCTCGGCACTTTCCCATATCCTGTTTGTTCATTTCCTCCCCTTCCTGTATTCGCCTTTTTTTTTTCTTATTCCACTCTCTCAATTCTCCATTTATTTTCGTCTTCTTCTTCTTCTACATCTCGTGGTCGTTACACTAAAGATTCTCAAGTTTTCAGTATATCACAGTGTTTTACTTTGAAATTGTTAGTTTGTTTTAGTATATTTTCTAAAGTTTTTCAATCTTCTGCTTAAAGATCTTTTTATTAGACGCAGCTTCATTCCATTATAATCTCCCCCTTTCTCTCTCTTTAACTGCTATTTGACTCCGCTGTAAAGGAATGCTTATTGCGTTATCATTATTCTGCTTGTTTATCCTCTCCAACGTCTTTGCTCTGATTTTTTTTTAGCCATTTCTTCCCGAAGAATTTGCATGTTTCTCACTCTTCTTTTATCTTGCATCATATGATGGTATTTCCTTATCAAAATTCACGCTGAACAAAACTGGACCGTAAAGATTCATTATACTCATTTTAAGGACTAATGATCATTTTACTGTGACTGCAAGGTGTGATATAACTTCGTGACTTTTCTGTGTCTGTAAGGATGTTGAAAGGAAGTTCTTATTAACGATTCGGCAGCAAATGTCATATGAACTCAGAGCTGTTGAATATATAAAATTTTCAGAAAACTAGCTGCTTATTCTTTTCTCTAATTTTTGTATACCGCCGAGTGCAAAATTTTACTGGTATCATAACCTATCAGCTACTTATCAACCGCTCGCAGTGTATGATTAACTCAGTGACACCCGAACCCGTGATTTATAAACCTCTTTATTCACGGCCCATATAACCTCCGTCATTTCACGGCTGCTGAAGCCTTCATCCTTGAGAGCCGTGGCATCAAGAAGCAGAAGACGTTGATACGAGCGTTACGGTCCGAGGAACTTCAACAAAGTTCGTTACGTAGTTCCTTCATTATCATCCTCGAAGTGACGCCTTCCCACTTCCTAGACAAATATTCCACTTCCTCTTCCATTCCTTTCAATCGCTCACACAGCCCTTGAAGAAGTGGAAGCGGGCCCAGTGGCGGCAATTTTGTATTTTCTTCGGATTCTTCTTCTTCACCTTCTGGCGGTTATTCGGTGTCTCCCATCAGAGGCCCACGGAGAAATATTACGTCGTCAAGATTCCTGCACTTTTCAGCCACCATCTCCACCCTCCACCCTCCCCTCCCCTCCTCCTCCATTCCAAACCCTCCACCCTTACTCC
>NC_089744.1:4955000-4957500 GCF_040412425.1 Macrobrachium rosenbergii
ATCATGTCTTCGGTAATAACGTTTTAGATTAGTTTACAATGAGGTTTGGTCATACATATACCTAAAAATGTTCTGTCTATAAATGCTCAGGCAAGCTTACTTGCTCTCTCTCTCTCTCTTTCCTCTCTCTCTCTCTCTCTCTCTCTCTCTCTCTCTCTCTCTCTCTCTCTCTCTCTCTCTAAAGCACGCACTTATATTTATAGACAGATAACTAGATATAAATTTCCTCTTTAGATCAAGTTAATCATGATAACAGACAGTGATGAGAAAGTATTTACAAAATGAAATAGAATCAATAGTTGTCGTATGAAAATAGCCGTGACAAAAACACCCCACACAGCGAATCAGTTCCCCGGCACTGTCCTCCACCGGTGACCTGATTTTTTCGAATTTCAAACTGATTATATCTCTTGAATCAGTTGCTCGCCTTTGCTCTCTGTCTCTTTAAAAACAAATTTAAAAAATGAAACAAGTTTAAAGTTGGCTAATCAAAGATCCCTCCAGAATTCTTACTCAAATTTGAGTCGCATGAATTACAGGGTAGAATCTTGCTTGCAAAGTTTTGAAAACACTGGCCTAAGGGTAAGTTTTGGGTTTCAGTGTAGCGTGCATATTTGCCTGTTTTGAAATATATCCATAAACAGTGCTTCCAAATAGAGCATAAAGATAATTTTACACGCTTTCAGTCACTTACCGCGAGGAAATTATCTTTATGCTCTATTTGAAAGCACTGTTTACGAATATATCTGAGAAACTTGCGAATGTGCAACCCTTCCCTGAAGCCTAAACAATTACCCTTAATGTTTTCAAAACTTGGCAAGCAGGATTCTACCCCTCTAAATCATGCGACTCAAATTTGAAATTCACGCCCCCACCACAAGAAAAAATAAAAATAAAAAAAAATAAAAGGAAAAAGACGGTTGAACTTCCTGTCTAGTTAGGATGTCACAATTGGCTAGCGTAACTTCCTACCCAGGGAAGGAAGGCGGCTTTGTTCGTCCGGCAGCTAAGCCATCTGGCATTGTAATCTATGGGGTAACTAACACACCGACGTAATGAGCTGTATAACTGGCGCCGTTAGGACTTAAAATTTCAAAGACGCGATGAATGTACCGGAAGCCTTCGTGTATCCCAATCATAGCGACAACTCGTCATTTGCCGGCAATTGTGAAACCCATTTTCTGAGCTTGTATCAAGTCTGCTATTTCATGAGGGTGGTCTGTTCATAAAAAATTATCTTTATTTTTGTCTTGCTGTCCAACCACTCCAACTCCCTCTTTACACTGTCTTGAGCGCCGAGTGGCCAAAGAGGCCCCAGCGATAAATCTTATAATTAATCAAACGAAAATGTTTTTTGGAAGCCTTCGGTTTTCTAATTCCAGAGAAATGTATCGTATTTTTAAGGGTGGGTTAGGAAGATCAAAGTCTTTTATGTCAGACTTTGCGAAGTATGGCGTCCTCACGTCTGAAAATATCAAACGGACTTAAAAGAAGAAAGATTGCCGTCGATGCTGTTTCAGCGCACTATCAATGTTATCTTTCTCAGAAAGCCCATGGTATCGCATCAACAGTGCGTGTGACGACAGCAGTAACGACAACAACGACAATAAACAAAGTTAGTTTTGCACAGATAAAGCCAGAAGCGCAACGTATATTTGAAATGTACGCACTAATGAAAAAACAACAATAAAAAAAAAAAAGGGTTGGTAACTTTAACAACTCCCTCCCTCCAGACTTTGACATCGAGATGGGAATTTAGATTAAAACGCTGGAGCTCAGGTAAAGGAAAGAAAAAAAAAAGGGAAAAAAAAAAAAAAAAACTGCACACCTGGTCAAGCATTGCGGAAGACTTGATGATGTCGCACTACCGAGAATTCCAGGTGGTCGCCGAGCAACAGGTCACCAACAAGCAGGTAGCAGCAGAGGCAGCAGAAGCAGCAGAAACAGCAGCAGCAGCAGCAGCAGCAGCAGCCTACGACCTTGTCAGCTGAGAGGGTCAGTCCTCAAACCCCTGCTGAGGTTTTTTTTTTTTTTTTTAACTGCTACTGCTGATGAAAGTGACTTGTGCTTAAATCTCTGCTTGAGGCCATGTAGTTAACTTTCTTTTTCGTTTTCTTTTCCTTTCACCCGTTTTGGCTGTTGTTTCGGTTAGGGAGAAGCAATAGCAATTATTTTAGATTCTCTTTACCTCTTCTTCTTTCTTCTCTATATATCAGAACGTGGAAAGAATGAGAAATTCAACTAGAAATGCAGGAAGGTCTCACAAGGCAAAAGCGGTAGTTTTGGCACGCTACGTATTTTCCTCCTTATAGAGCTTGACGCCAAAAGGATAGAGTCCTCCGGTGACCAGGAAGTCTCTGTATATATGGATGAAGCTGCTAGTTCCATGACTTTTTCTTGACCCCATCTGATACTAGTACCCAATCACAATTAAGTCAATTTCTTGGTGGTCACCATGCCGGAATCGAACCACGGACTCCGCATATGCGAGCTCAGTGCT